>NC_052944.1:133305566-133559684 GCF_013358895.1 Oreochromis aureus | reverse complement strand
GTTATTATAAACTAGAAGAGTACTCTAACAGAAGAATTACGTACCAGAACATGCTACTGTTGTTATTATAAACTAGAAGAGTACTCTAACAGAAGAATTACGTACCAAAACATGCTACCATTGTTATTATAAACTAGAAGTGTACTCTAACAGGAAGAATTACGTACCAAAACATGCTACCATTGTGAATGTGACCTACAAGTACACTTTAATGGGTAAAAAGAAGTGTCAAACCGTACTGGCTTAATGAATATGAGCTACAAACATACTCGGATGGGCAAAGTTAATTGGCAAACCGTCATACCTAAATTTGTGCTGGAATTATTGTGTGGTAGCAGAAATGTGCATAAATTACGTACAGTAGGACATTTTGCCAAAGTAGGATGGTTTGTCAGAACACCAGCGCTACGTTGTAGTGAGATAAGTTTGTGGGTGTTTTGTGCAGCTTCAGCTGTCTTTAACTGCTCGCTGGTTAGCTAGCGTGAGCTATAAGCTAACAGCTAGCCTGGTTAATGACGCTAGAGTTCCAGGCACATGCAAACAGCTTGTCTCTACTGCTTTAACTGTTAAACAGAAGCAATACTGCGGCTGACAGGGTTTATTATGTGAAACAGCAGCTTGTTTAGTTTAAACAGTCTGCATTAAGCTGGGCAAACACTGCGCCAGTTTTTTCAGTCATGTTATTCCTGCTCAAACTGTACAATTGAATCGCAGAGGTTAGAAGTTCATAGGTCACGATGCAGGGTCTCACACTATACGGCCTGATGCTCTGATGCGACCTGAGTGCTCAAACTGTGCGTCCATAACATGAAGCTTATCATCCAAAATCTGTCCCTCGCTCTCCCTCTGTCTTTCACTCACACAGACACACACCATCAACTCTGCTAAATTACTAATGAAAAACATTGACCAGGCTGCTGTGATTGAACAGCAATGTCCATCCAACTCTCTTCATGGTTGTTGTGGTTGTGATACTTTTGTGAGGCCACATTGAAAAGCCTCGGATACAGAAGAGTGGAGCTGCCACCGGGGCAAAAGAAAAATAGAGCTATGTCACGTTATAACGTTTGAACAATATAATATCACGTTATCACAATATACATAATTATGACATTCGTAGAATATAAATATTGTTCAAACGTGAAAGGTATATTGTTAGAACAATAAACTGTTTACGTTATAATGTGATATAGCTCTATTTTTCTTTTGCCCCGGTGGCAGCTCTACGCTTGTGTACTCGGATGAGCTTGCCTCATCCTACAAGTTGTGCCTCCATCTCATGTGTCCAGATCACACGCTGCGCTGCCGTGCCGCTCCACCTTTTCTTTCATTTCTGTGTTTGTGCTGCACAGTGTGAGAGGCGACAGGATTTCAAACTGGTTTGATTATCTTACGACCATACGATTGATGATTGGGAGCTGGTCGTGAGGTGTTAACTGCTTTTCGTTACGCCATGTATACTACACGATGCACACACGATTAAGGCAAAACACGGGCCGATCCCCAAAACGGTTGTGCGATTGAAAAATCGTCTCAAAATGGGCCAAAAATCGCACAGTGTATGGGCAGCTTTTGGAGGCTAGCTCCAAACAAACATCTGCAGCTTGGCAGTGTATACAGCACTATGATGACCAGACCTAATTCTTTTGAAAACCTTACGTCTTTCCACAGGTCTCCACTTCATCAGACATCACCTAGACACAGAGCTGGGTGAGGCCAGCACAAACAGCAGCCTAACCGACGAAGATGATGGATCCATGGGGTCAGGAAAGCCAGAAGCAGGGGACCTGGAGAGGTACCTTTCATGTCCATTCACTGGAGGTGTGGATCTATTGCATGGCTTTCCTCACATCAAGAAGCTGTTGATCAAAGTCAGTACAGCTCTTCCTGCATCTGCAGCCTGTGAGAGACTTTTTAGTCACGCAGGACTCCTGTTCACTGCCAAACGGTCACAGCTTCACAGCTGAAATCAGAGTAAAACTAATTATAAAAGACAAATACAAATTTCCACTATGTGGATGTACATATGTGTATGGCTCACTTTACCATAAATTGTTTCTTCAGTCAGTGAAATGGTGGTTCAGCTTCAGCAGCAGTTGGCTCTCAAGGTTCTTGCATACAAAGAACATTTTAGTTTTGTTAAAATGTCTATTCCTGTGGAATTTTAGCACAGATGTGTTGTGTGTGTGTTTTGTTTTTTGTTTTTTTCAATTCCTGCTGTCCGCCTTGGGAATAAACTTCCTGATTATACCAGTTGCATCTCTGTGTCATTTGTTTCTGATTTACTTAATCCCTCCTTGTATTTAAAAGAACCAGCCCTAGTATGACATTCTGGCGCATCAGCTGTAGTCTGTTATGTTGAAGTTGCCTCGTTCTAATGTTTTCTCTGAGGCTGCTGTAAATGCGAATATATTTACTGTGGGTTTTGCTTGAAAAAGCTTTACGTTGTGAAAAACTGAAATCTTGAAATTAGAATTGTTGTGCCTTATTTTGTTGATATTTTTACATATATTCCTTTTGAAAATACTAAAATTTGTATATTTATTTATTTTTGTTTGTCTGATAGCATTTATTTATAAAATAAATCGGACATTTCAAACAGTTACTCGCTACTTACTCAGTATTTGAGTAGACTTTTCACCAAGTACTTTTTTACTCTTACTCGAGTAACTTTTTTGACGACTACTTTTCACTTTTACTTGAGTAATAATATTTTAAAGTAATGATACTCTTACTTGAGTACAATTTTTGGATACTCGACCCACCTCTGATTTGCACATATTTGATATTCAGCTCTGCACAGGAGCTGCAGCAGGGTGCAGCCTGTTGCTTTTACAGTATAATACTTGTAATAAAAGTACAGTAACAGTAATTAATGACTGAGTAGCCCGGAACGTTTCTCTTGATTTCTTTAGTAAATTCATTCACCTGCACAGCTAAACGAACCCTCATTTTAGCTAGCTAGGTCTCAGGACATAGCTAAGGACGGTAGTTACGGATTAGCTTACAAACACGTTTAATTTACCGAAAAAGTGCAGCGGGGCCTCGGGTCCTTCTGTCGGATAGTCCAGTTTACTGAAGAACACCTCAGGGTTAAAACACTCGGTCGTGTTTTCGTAGCGTAAACGCTGGCCCGCCTCTCAGAGCCTACGCTCTATCTGCTATTCCCGAACAGAGATACGCAAGTTTCTCCGTGACTGCAGCTGCCAGTCAAAGCTGTTATGATGACGTTTCACCCCAATTTAACATCACCGCGGTAGGAATTAGAATCAAACTTATGGGAAAGGAGACCCCTTGGACATCAATCAGCGTGATGAGAACTATTGAAAACAAAAGAAAGAATCTTTGGAAAAAAATTATCTAAGGAGAATAAATTTATTTTAGTCTGACCCCAGTCCCATCCGCTAACATGGAGGAGGCGGGGTTTATGACCTATACTGCAGCCAGACACCAGGGGGCGATAGAGACGTTTTGGCTTCATTTTTGGGGAGCTGTCGCGTCGTCCATGTTTTCTACAGTCAATGTGGCACACCATCAGGACCTGGCGCCTTCCTCAGGTTAACGGCCTGCAGAGCGCGCCTCATCTTGTGTTTTTCCAGGTTGGGAAATGACTAGAAAACAAAGTGAATTTGTACACGCTACCATTGAAAGAACAGAGTATTGGTTTTGCTCAGATCTGCTGTGGAGTATCATCATTCATTTTCCTATAATACATGTAGAGCTGCAGACAAATCACAGCATTCAGCTCCAATAGAGACAGTTTATAACTAAAGTAACAGACATATTCAAGCACAACATGAAACTCTCCTTGTTTTTGTAGAGAAGCTGATCAGGCTGTTTCTTTATTCTCTGAGACCAGCTGCACTGGATCATCACCAGCTTGGATCCTTTTTCACTCAGTCAAGTCTTTTGTTGGCCGTTCCTCTGAAAACCAAAGTGTGTGATCACAGCTGAAATAAGGGAGATTTTTCCACTTTAAAGTGCTTCAGTTAGTGATGCTGTTGATCCACACATCAAATCATCTCTAAGGATCTGAATGTTGAAGACAAACACACAAATATCTCTGCTTATTATGAGGCTAAAAGCTTGATATAAACATACCAGTTTATAATCTGCCAGCAGCATATAACAGCCCTGCACACCAGCACTGTGCTTATATTAGACTTGAATCAACATATAGTTATGATTTCATCATATTAGCTTAACGGGCTCACAAAAATATTCCACTAATGTAACCTTATTGTTTTATTGACATATTGGATTTGTATATGACGTGTTTGGATAAATGATGTATCACACTGTGAGATGTGCTGCAAACACACTAACACACTAACTTTGTGTTCTTCCAATACTGAGGAGTTTTTTGTTGAGTTACCAGGTTAGCTTGTGTTGGCTTTTTTATATGAGAGAGAAGACAAATATGGTCCAATGAGACGTTTTCACACTTTATGATCAAACTGAATTTCAGATGAGTTTTCCATTGCTCCATGGACCTCCATCTCTCTGGCTCAGAGACAAAGGCTGCCTCACCCAGGCAGGAAACACTTTTACTGCATGTGGTAAAAACTGAATGTTAACGTGACGCTCAGCAGCTGGAGGAAAGCCTTTAGACACATGTACGGCTCACATTTCATCTCCTGCACCTTTCCCACATCTCCCTACATGGAGACTTCGCTTCTCACATCACCATGGCAACCGCCTCTGGTCCTCTGGTCAGGTCTGTAGAGTTAGAGAAGGGGGCGTGTCCTAACAGCAGAATTTATGGGCCTGTTTTTCTCTGGGAGAGTCAGTCTCAAAGGTTCGTTCACACACCAACATTCAATTAAAGAGTCTGAATGAAGCTCAGGTGTTGATGCTGCTCACTGATTGGATGGTTGGCTTCAGCTCTGCTCTCAGTCTTTACTGCACAGGTGAAGGTAGAAAGTGTGACTGGATCTATAGACTGGAAACAGAGAAACATGCTGAACATTTGAAGCTTTGCAGCAGAAATGTTCATGTTACAAATACAGCAGAGCTGATCTGGGATCAGTGTGTTCACACCTGCAGCTACAACAAGGTTTCATGTCTCCACACGTCAGCATGTGAACTTTACGCTGACTCAGTCTGAGCAGTCAGATGGCATATTTTTAAAGTTAACACATCAGCACACACAGAGCTGAGCCCCTCCCACCTGTGCTGCTTCAGGTGGAGCCCCTCCTCCTTCCAGGAAGCAGCTCACCTGTGTGTCTGTGTTTAGTGTCCAGCTGTGGAGTGGAGCTTGTTGTTGGTGTGTGTGTTTGAAGAAACTGTAAGTTTGCTTTGTTTCCTCCTTTAACAGTTGACTGTTTGTTTCTGTGATCTTTGGACCTGATGTTCAGTGCTTATTTAAGGTCAAACTTTGGATCAGATACAATCAGTTTGTTCTTAAGAAGTTGGTATTCAGGTTTTACTGATGTAGTGATAGTGATGTCAAACATATGAAGTAAAGCAGTTCCAGCTTACTTCAGGTTTACTTACTTCAGCAAGGTCGGGTTCAGGGGCAACACGTTCTCACTCCCAAAGCGTAACATACGCTAGGTGACAAATCGTCAATATATTACGTTTTCGGCTACCCAACACATTCCTAAATGACGACCTCGGAAAAATGAGGAAATATGAGAACCGTCTGGACTCAATCTACACATGTTCACTCTTTTTCTTCAAATCGCTTGGAAACACGCTATTTAACATCATTAAAGTCCTGGTTAACGTCAGGAATAAGGTTATGGTTAGGCCTAGGGATAAGGTTAGGTTTAGGGCTAGAATACAGGGCTGGAACGTCTATTACTGCGGGAGCGTCATTCCACTGGATTTCATCCATAACCCGGCGCATACCATAAGAACGTGGAAGGTCACCTTTCGCGTTCCTCAGGAACGCCGCGGGACGTGACAAAACGTCAGCATGTTACGCCTCGGGACTGAGAACGGGCTGTCAGGGGAAAGTACTTTCTTCAATGAGTAATTGATGAAGATACTGGATTACTTTTAAGAACAGAACGTAATGTGTGATAGATCAATTTTTTTCAGTGACAACCCCAGCATTGTATGTTAGCATGTGAACTTTACTCTTATTCAGACAGAGTGTGAGCAGTCAGATGACAAATTTTTCTATTTTTGGAGTGAATGCAAGAAGGTGTGACCTGACGAACTTGAATTTAAATCCAGTCTGAAGGGAGACACAGACAGAAAAAAAATCTGCAGGTAGATGAAGGAAAAGTTGTTGGTGGAGCTTTTCATTCATGTGAAATCAGAATTGTGTCAGTGTCCCGCAAAAGATTTTTTACACTATCCCCATAAACAACATGTTTTTATAGAAATCATTGTGACAGAAAGATTTAGATTCTTGTTTCACAATGTGCATGAACTCAAAATCTTTAGAGTTTCATATTTATAAAGTATCGCAAAGAATACATTTACACCATTATATGAACTACACTTCTTGTAAAAAAAAAAAAAAAAAAAAAACTGATTGGAAATGCATTTGAGAAAAGCTCCTGCCGTGACCTTCCTTCTGTGAGCGCGCACACACACACAGACACACACACAGAGAGAGAGAGAGAGAGAGAGAGGGATATGAGCAACAATAGCTTAAGGACACTTTCTCCAATAAAGAGGAATTCATCATCTGCAGATCGTCAAAAAGTGCCATATTAAAAACAATTCAGCAGACCCTCAGAGTGCGGATACAAACTGTTTACAGCTGTAGAGGTAGAGGTACACTTCATGCACTTATCAACATACAGTTCAGAGACTAAGGAGCTTGGAAAGAAAAGTGTCTGGACTTCTTTGAGTTGCTTGAAGACTTCAAAGAAGTCCAGATGCTTTTCTTTCCAAGCTCCTTAGTCTACGATGACCTGGATGACTGAGAACCTTCACAGACATACAGTTCAGAGGCTTGCATTAGAGCGCATTGGTGCTTGGGCCTCTTTTATTTAGCGTGGTTATACCATTGTAAATTTAGCTATATAAACATGCTCAAGAGTCTATCATATGTTTGACATCCAACCATAGCTGGACTGGCCATCGGGCATACCGGGCATTTGCCCGGTGGGCCGCTCGTGATTTTTCGTTTTTATGGGCCGATGGGGTTTTATTTCTTTTATTTTTTCAACGGTATAAATGAATAGTGGTGTATTGGCCAGTTGGTCATGATCGACTCTGGGCAGGACCAGTTACAGCCGAGGAGGTCGAACTTTAAAGTTGAGGTGAAAAGCAACGCGATTTGTCCTGATCAGCTGATCAATGATCAGCTGATCGGCTTTTCTCTCTGCGTCAGAAAGAGCAAACTAGCGGAGGTCGCGCTAAACAACAGAAGCACCTTTAAACTTGATGAGCTGTTGTTAGAATTTATTTAATATTAATTTCTAGTATCAGCTGATGTTTGCTGGAGGGATGAAGGGTTGAAGGAAGTTATGAACTGTTTCTGAGAGACAAATAACACCAGGATCCTTTTCTAAGTAGCTGACAGCTGGTAACTGTGCAGGGGCGGGTCTAGCAAAGTTATGCCAGGGGGCAGGTAGGGCATTAACAGGAAAGGGGGAACAAAAAATACGTTTCTTTCTTATTCTCATTTAAAATTTCTAGCTTTTAACAAATAATTATCTGAATCATACAACCAAAGTTTTCATCTGATGTCAAATGTATAGAAATCCATTATTGTACATAGTAATTTTTTCAGGGTCCCAACATAATTTCTTCAGAAGTCAGTACTGTATATGATGCCAGTATTTTCCCACATTTTCTAGATACTGTACCAGTACTGTGTGTAAAATACCATCAAAATTAAGTTTTGATGGTAAGTTTTGAGTGAGGAAGTTTTATTCTTTCTCACCTCTTTCTGTCTCCTTTCACTTTTAAAGGTTGCCATGTTAGAAAAAATATTTTGCCCTGCCATGCTGTTTATTGATGTGGTAAATAAATAGTTTATGAAAATATCACTAAATCTGTCATTTATTATTTTTAATATTCAGTAATGATCATGTCTCACCTCTAGTCTTCTCTGTCTTAATTTCAGGTTTCCACCATGTGTTGTAGAAAGTTCAGGAGGTAAACTAAGCAGTCTTTGGGTTTCGGCTAAGTACTGTTTAGAATACCAGAATAGGGAGGATGGTGTAGGTTTAAGTTAAGTTCTAGATTGATACATATATACCAACAAGACAGTGTACATCACTGTCACAACGACGTTTGTTTTCATTCAAAGGCTTTATGGTTTTTACCATAATACCTGGTGGGCCGGTCTCTAGTCAAAATGCCCGGGCCGATTTTTTGTCCCAGTCCAGCCCTGCATCCAACTACAAATTTGAAAATATATTTTTAAATCAGTAACTTTGCAAATTTAGAGGAAGTATTTTTGGACAACATATGTGTCACATTTTAAACAGGGTTTGAATAATCAGCACTAACACACAGACATTTGTGCGCTGGGTATAACAGACATGCTTACTGTGTGAAAGGACCGTGGATGTCTTGGAGCAGAGAAACACGCTGTATTGTTGCTTTTCTCTATTGCATAAGCAACGCCCGACTGTAAGAAACGCTCTGTGCGGGTAGCAAAGTCGGCTCCAACACACCTGCAGGCATCCGTGTGAAAGAAAGGTGTCGCTGCGGCTAGGCTCTAGGGATAGTCAGGCTTTTATTAGGGCCTGAGCACAAAAGTGCGAAGGCCCTATTGTATCTGCTCTGTTTCTTCTTATTATTATTATTATTATTATTAGGGCCCGAGCACAAAAGTGCGAAGGCCCTATTGTATCTGCTCTGTTTCTTATTATTATTATTATTAGGGCCCGAGCACAAAAGTGCGAAGGCCCTATTGTATCTGCTCTGTTTCTTATTATTATTATTATTATTATTATTATTATTATTATTATTATTATTATTATTATTATTTCGGCAAATGAATCGGCCTTTTGAGGGCCTAAACATGCTCGAAAACTCATGAAATTTTGCACACGCGTCAGGTCTGGTGAAAATTTACGTATTTTAATGTCCGTGGACATGTCCAGGAAAATTGGCTCAGTAGCGCCACCTAGAAAAATGAGAAACGCGAGCCCCGAGATGGGTATGACCTACATGTATAAAACTCGAACACATATCTAACGTTCGGAGACGCACATAAAAGTCTATTATGGCCATGTCCTAAACCCAACAGGAAGTCCGCCATTTGGAAGTGAAGGTGACATTTTGGCTCTAATTTTGCCATTTCCATGCCTCGAACTTTTGCGAACTCCTCATTGGAATTTCATCGTACAAGCTTCATATTTGGTCAGTGTCAACTACACACCTGGGCCATGTTAAATTGCGGAGCTTTTGAGTTTTCGGGTTACTGTGAGGCCGTGGCGCCACGGCGAATTTCGATGACTCGCCATGAAAATCTTATTGCCTCTCGTTCTGTCATACATTGTCCGACCTTGACCAAAGTGGACACATATGATAAGGCTCCACCCCTGAACATATTTCAACTGCCATATTTGACACCAGGGACAGCGCCACCTAGTGGGAACAGGAAATGTCATGTTTTACACTTTGGGGTACAGTATTGTAATGGGTGACATCTGCAGCCTCAAATTTCTCCAGGAAAGCCTTAAGGAGTTGGTCTTGGGTTACAGAGAAAACTGTGAGTTTTCGCTGAAGGGTGTGACCCCAGCAGCATGGCGAACATTGAGGTCTCGCCATGAAGAAACAAATTAGTGTAACTCAATGAAATCCAATCTGATCAGTACCAGATTTTACAGGGATGGTGTCAGACCCGCCCTGAACAGATTGATATGCCCATTGTCAGGAATACGTAGAGCGCCACCTAGTGGCACCAGGAAATGTCATGTCTTTCATTTTGTTGTACTGATTTTCACAGGTTCATCGTGGCCACCTCAAAAGCGGTGAATATCACCATCAGTCCTTCATGATGCTTCAGTGAGAAAATTGTGACTATAAACTGAACGGCGCACCCTGGTGGCAGCGCAGTTCACCATGAAAGATGAAGTGGCTTTTGAGGGGCTTGAAAAGTTTAAAAGTCTTGAAATTTGGCGCACACCTCTAATGTGATGAGGGATTCTTTTTATATGTTCATTTTCCTTGAAGAGCGCAAAATGGCTCCACAGCGCCCCCTACAAAATTTCAAAACAACAGCCCCTGCTCTGTGTTTTATGTATGAGTTTGAAACCTGGCAAGCTTATTGGAGATATCAAGATGTACAAAAAAGTCTCTTGGAGCAATATCCCAAATCCAACAGGAAGTCAGCCATTTTAAAATTAATGTGTAAATTTGGCGACATTTTCCCCTCTTTTCAGGCCTCATACTTTGACGAACTCCTCCAAGGGATTTCATTAGATTTACGCGATCTCCTGTGTGTGGAATCTAAAGACCTTTGTGATGTTAAATTGCGAAGCTTTTACGTTCAGGGAAACGGGTGGTCATGGCGGCACGTGGAGTTTCAATCACCGCCAAAAGCAGTAACCTGCTGTCGCTCAAAAACACAATGTCCAATCTCTCCCAAAGGTCGCAGGCGTGATAAGACCCGAGCTCGGAAATGTTTGTTATGCCATTTGTCAGTAATGGTTAGAGCGCCACCTAGTGGGACGACTATAATAATGGTTGAATGAGATGAAATTTTAGCTGGTAGTTAAATGCATGAATTCTATCAATGTGACATCAGATCGGAAGCGCTGGTTTTAGGTGTTGGGCTTGGCTCGATGTGCCGGGGTGCGAGGGCCCTCATATCGCTGCTTGCAGCTTTAATTAGGGCCCGAGCACAAAAGTGCGAAGGCCCTATTGTATCTGCTCTGTTTCTTATTATTATTATTATTATTATTAGGGCCCGAGCACTGACTGTGCGAAGGCCCTATTGTATCTGCTCCGTTTCTTATTATTATTATTATTCAGGCAAAACAAGGGCCTTTTTGAGGGCTTTAACATGCTCAAAAACTCTTGAAATTTTGCACACATGCCAGGTCTGGTGAAAAATTTTGTATTTTAATGGTTTTACATATGAGCACTGGGAAATGGCTCTGTAGCGCCACCTATGCCTTGTTAAATGCAGCCCTACGACCACATCGTTTGAGCTACATGTATGAAATTTGGCACACATGTGTATCATGCCAAGACGAACAAAAAGTCAATGGGCCCATTGACGCAATCCCAACAGGAAGTCCGCCATTTAGAGGTGAAGGTGACATTTTGGCTCTAATTTTGCCATTTCCATGCCTCGAACTTTTCGAACTCCTCATTGGCATTTGGTCGTATAAGCTTCATCTTTGGTCAGTGTCAACTACACGCCTGGGCCATGTTAAATTGTGGAGCTTTTCAGTTTTCGCGATACTGTGAAGCGGCGGCGCCACGGCGAATTTCGATGACTCGCCATGAAAATCTTATTTCCTCTCATTCTGTCATACATGGTCCGACCTGGACCAAAGAGCACACATATGATAAGGCTCCACCCCTGAACATATTTCAACTGCCATATTTGACACTAGGGACAGCGCCACCTAGTGGGAGCAGGAAATGTCATGTTTTACACTTTGGTGTACAGTATTGTTATGGGTGACATCTGCAGCCTCAAATTTCTCCAGGAAAGACTAAAGGAGTTGGTCTTGGGTTACAGTGAAAAGTGTGAGTTTTCGTCAGAGGGTGTGAGCCCAGCAGCATGGCGATTATTGATGTCTCGCCATGAAGAAACAAATTAGTGTAACTCAATGAAATCCAATCTGATCAGTACCAGATTTTACAGGCATGATGTCAGACCCGCCCTGAACAGATTGATATGCCCATTGTCAGGAATACGTAGAGCGCCACCTAGTGGCAACAGGAAATGTCATGTCTTTCATTTTGTTGTACTGATTTTCACAGGTTCATCGTGGCCACCTCAAAAGCGGTGAATATCACCATCAGTCCCTCATGATGCTTCAGTGAGAAAATTGTGACTATAAACTGAATGGCGCACCCTGGTGGCAACGCAGTTCACCATGAAAGATGAAGTGGCTTTTGAGGGGCTTGAAAAGTTTAAAAAGTCTTGAAATTTGGCGCACACCTCTAATGTGATGAGGGATTTCTTTTTATATGTTCATTTTCCTTGAACAGCGCAAAATGGCTCCACAGCGCCCCCTACAAAATTTCAAAACAACAGCCCCTGCTCTGTGTTTTATGTATGAGTTTGAAACCTGGCAAGCTTATTGGAGATATCAAGATGTACAAAAAGTCTCTTGGAGCAATATCCCAAATCCAACAGGAAGTCAGCCATTTTAAAATTAAGGTGTAAATTTGGCGACATTTTCCCCTCTTTTCAGGCCTCATACTTTGACGAACTCCTCCAAGGGATTTCATTAGATTTACGCGATCTCCTGTGTGTGGAATCTAAAGACCTTTGTGATGTTAAATTGCGAAGCTTTTACGTTCAGGGAAACGGGGTGGTCATGGCGGCACGTGGAGTTTCAATCACCGCCAAAAAGCAGTAACCTGCTGTCGCTCAAAAACACAATGTCCAATCTCTCCCAAAGGTCGCAGGCGTGATGAGACTCGAGCTCGGAAATGTTTGTTATGCCATTTGTCAGTAATGGTTAGAGCGCCACCTAGTGGGACGACTATAATAATGGTTGAATGAGATGAAATTTTAGCTGGTGATTAAATGCATGAATTCCATCAATGTGACATCAGATCGGAAGCGCTGGTTTTAGGTGTTGGGCTTGGCTCGACGCGCCGGGGGTGCGAGGGCCCTCATATCGCTGCTTGCAGCTTTAATTAGGGCCCGAGCACTGAGAGTGCGAAGGCCCTATTGTATCTGCTCCGTTTCTTATTATTATTATTATTATTATTATTATTCAGGCAAAAGAAGGGCCTTTTTGAGGGCTTTAACATGCTCGAAAACTCTTGGAATTTTGCACACATGCCAGGTCTGGTGAAAAATTTTGTATTTTAATGGTTTTACGTATGAGCACTGGGAAATGGCTCAGTAGCGCCACCTATGCCTTGTTAAATGCAGCCCTACGGACACATCGTTTTAGCTACATGTATGAAATTTGGCACACATGTGTATCATGCCAAGACGAACAAAAAAGTCAGTGGGACCATTGACGCAAACCCAACAGGAAGTCCGCCATTTGGAAGTGAAGGTGACATTTTGGCTCTAATTTTGCCATTTCCATGCCTCGAACTTTTGCGAACTCCTCATTGGAATTTCATCGTACAAGCTTCATATTTGGTCAGTGTCAACTACACCTGCGCCATGTTAAATTGCGGAGCTTTTGAGTTTTCGGGATACGGTGAGGCCGTGGCGCCACGGCTAATTTCAATGACTCGCCATGAAAATCTTATTGCCTCTCGTTCTGTCATACATTGTCCGACCTTGACCAAAGTGGACACATATGATAAGGCTCCACCCTGAACATATTTCAACTGCCATATTTGACATCAGGTACAGCGCCACCTAGTGGGAACAGGAAATGTCATGTTTTACACTTTGGGGTACAGTATTGTAATGGGTGACATCTGCAGCCTCAAATTTCTCCAGGAAAGCCTTAAGGAGTTGGTCTTGGGTTACAGAGAAAACTGTGAGTTTTCGCTGAAGGGTGTGACCCCAGCAGCATGGCGAACATTGAGGTCTCGCCATGAAGAAACAAATTAGTATAACTCAATGAAATCCAATCTGATCAGTACCAGATTTTACAGGGATGATGTCAGACCCGCCCTGAACAGATTGATATGCCCATTGTCAGGAATACGTAGAGCGCCACCTAGTGGCACCAGGAAATGTCATGTCTTTCATTTTGTTGTACTGATTTTCACAGGTTCATCGTGGCCACCTCAAAAGCGGTGAATATCACCATCAGTCCCTCTTGATGCTTCAGTGAGAAAATTGTGACTATAAACTGAACGGCGCACCCTGGTGGCAACGCAGTTCACCATGAAAGATGAAGTGGCTTTTGAGGGGCTTGAAAAGTTTAAAAAGTCTTGAAATTTGGCGCACACCTCTAATGTGATGAGGGATTTCTTTTTATATGTTCATTTTCCTTGAACAGCGCAAAATGGCTCCACAGCGCCCCCTACAAAATTTCAAAACATCAGCCCCTGCTCTGTGTTTTATTTATAAGTCTGAAACCTGGTAAGCTTATTGGAGATATCAAGATGTACAAAAAAGTCTCTTGGAGCAATATCCCAAATCCAACAGGAAGTCAGCCATTTTAAAATTAATGTGTAAATTTGGCGACATTTTCCCTCTTTCAGGCCTCATACTTTGACGAACTCCTCCAAGGGATTTCATCAGATTAACCCGATCTCCTGCGTGTGGAATCTAAAGACCTTTGTGATGTTAAATTGCGAAGCTTTTTACGTTCAGGGAAACGGGGTGGCCATGGCGGCACGTGGAGTTTCAATCACTCGCCAAAAAGCAGTAATCTGCTGTCACTCAAAAACACAATGTCCAATCTCTCCCAAAGGTCGCAAGCGTGATGAGACTCGAGCTCGGAAATGTTTGTTATGCCATTTGTCAGTAATGGTTAGAGCGCCACCTAGTGGGATGACTATAATATTGGTTGAATGAGATGAAATTTTAGCTGATGGTTAAATGCATGAATTCCATCAATGTGACATCAGATCGGAAGCGCTGGTTTTAGGTGTTGGGCTTGGCTCGACGCGCCGGGGTGCGAGGGCCCTCATATCGCTGCTTGCAGCTTTAATTATTATTATTATTATTATTATTATTATTATTATTATTATTATTTCGGCAAATGAATCGGCCTTTTGAGGGACTAAACATGCTCGAAAACTCATGAAATTTTGCAGACTCGTCAGGTCTGGTGAAAATTTACGTATTTTAATGTCCGTAGACATGTCCAGGGAAAATTGGCTCAGTAGCGCCACCTAGAAAAATGAGAAACGCGAGCCCCCAAGATGGGTATGACCTACATGTATAAAACTCGGAACACATATCTAAGGTTCGGAGACGCACATAAAAGTCTATTATGGCCATGTCCTAAACCCAACAGGAAGTCCGCCATTTGGAAGTGAAGGTGACATTTTGGCTCTAATTTTGCCATTTCCATGCCTCGAACTTTTGCGAACTCCTCATTGGAATTTCATCGTACAAGCTTCATATTTGGTCAGTGTCAACTACACACCTGGGCCATGTTAAATTGCGGAGCTTTTGAGTTTTCGGGTTACTGTGAGGCCGTGGCGCCACGGCGAATTTCGATGACTCGCCATGAAAATCTTATTGCCTCTCGTTCTGTCATACATTGTCCGACCTTGACCAAAGTGGACACATATGATAAGGCTCCACCCCTGAACATATTTCAACTGCCATATTTGACACCAGGGACAGCGCCACCTAGTGGGAACAGGAAATGTCATGTTTTACACTTTGGGGTACAGTATTGTAATGGGTGACATCTGCAGCCTCAAATTTCTCCAGGAAAGCCTTAAGGAGTTGGTCTTGGGTTACAGAGAAAACTGTGAGTTTTCGCTGAAGGGTGTGACCCCAGCAGCATGGCGAACATTGAGGTCTCGCCATGAAGAAACAAATTAGTGTAACTCAATGAAATCCAATGTGATCAGTACCAGATTTTACAGGGATGATGTCAGACCCGCCCTGAACAGATTGATATGCCCATTGTCAGGAATACGTAGAGCGCCACCTAGTGGCACCAGGAAATGTCATGTCTTTCATTTTGTTGTACTGATTTTCACAGGTTCATCGTGGCCACCTCAAAAGCGGTGAATATCACCATCAGTCCCTCTTGATGCTTCAGTGAGAAAATTGTGACTATAAACTGAACGGCGCACCCTGGTGGCAACGCAGTTCACCATGAAAGATGAAGTGGCTTTTGAGGGGCTTGAAAAGTTTAAAAGTCTTGAAATTTGGCGCACACCTCTAATGTGATGAGGATTTCTTTTATATGTTCATTTTCCTTGAAGAGCGCAAAATGGCTCCACAGCGCCCCCTACAAAATTTCAAAACAACAGCCCCTGCTCTGTGTTTTATGTATGAGTTTGAAACCTGGCAAGCTTATTGGAGATATCAAGATGTACAAAAAAGTCTCTTGGAGCAATATCCCAAATCCAACAGGAAGTCAGCCATTTTAAAATTAATGTGTAAATTTGGCGACATTTTCCCTCTTTTCAGGCCTCATACTTTAACGAACTCCTCCAAGGGATTTCATTAGATTTACGCGATCTCCTGTGTGTGGAATCTAAAGACCTTTGTGATGTTAAATTGCGAAGCTTTTACATTCAGGGAAACGGGTGGCCATGGCGGCACGTGGAGTTTCAATCACTCGCCAAAAGCAGTAACCTGCTGTCGCTCAAAAACACAATGTCCAATCTCTCCCAAAGTTCGCAGGCGTGATGAGACTCGAGCTCGGAAATGTTTGTTATGCCATTTGTCAGTAATGGTTAGAGCGCCACCTAGTGGGACGACTATAATAATGGTTGAATGAGATGAAATTTTAGCTGGTGGTTAAATGCATGAATTCCATCAATGTGACATCAGATCGGAAGCGCTGGTTTTAGGTGTTGGGCGTGGCTCGACGCGCCGGGGGTGCTCGGGCCCTCATATCGCTGCTTGCAGCTTTAATTATTATTATTATTATTATTATTATTATTCAGGCAAAACAAGAGCCTTTTTGAGGGCCTAAACATGCTCAAAAACTCTTGAAATTTTGCACACATGCCAGGTCTGGTGAAAAATTTTGTATTTTAATGGTTTTAAATATGAGCACTGGGAAATGGCTCTAGAGCGCCACCTATGCCTTGTTAAATGCAGCCCTACGAACACATCGTTTGAGCTACATGTATGAAATCTGGCACACATGTGTATCATGCCAAGACGAACAAAAAAGTCAGGTGGCACATTGTCGCAAACCCAACAGGAAGTCCGCCATTTGGAAGTGAAGGTGACATTTTGGCTCTAATTTTGCCATTTCCATGCCTCGAACTTTTGCGAACTCCTCATTGGAATTTCATTGTACAAGCTTCATATTTGGTCAGTGTCAACTACACACCTGGGCCATGTTAAATTGCGGAGCTTTTGAGTTTTCGGGATATGGTGAGGCCGTGGCGCCACGGCGAATTTCGATGACTCGCCATGAAAATCTTATTGCCTCTCGTTCTGTCATACATTGTCCGACCTTGACCAAAGTGGACACATATGATAAGGCTCCACCCCTGAACATATTTCAACTGCCATATTTGACATCAGGGACAGCGCCACCTAGTGGGAACAGGAAATGTCATGTTTTACACTTTGGGGTACAGTATTGTAATGGGTGACATCTGCAGCCTCAAATTTCTCCAGGAAAGCCTTAAGGAGTTGGTCTTGGGTTACAGAGAAAACTGTGAGTTTTTCGCTGAAGGGTGTGACCCCAGCAGCATGGCGAACATTGAGGTCTCGCCATGAAGAAACAAATTAGTGTAACTCAATGAAATCCAATGTGATCAGTACCAGATTTTACAGGGATGATGTCAGACCCGCCCTGAACAGATTGATATGCCCATTGTCAGGAATACGTAGAGCGCCACCTAGTGGCACCAGGAAATGTCATGTCTTTCATTTTGTTGTACTGATTTTCACAGGTTCATCGTGGCCACCTCAAAAGCGGTGAATATCACCATCAGTCCCTCTTGATGCTTCAGTGAGAAAATTGTGACTATAAACTGAACGGCGCACCCTGGTGGCAGCGCAGTTCACCATGAAAGATGAAGTGGCTTTTGAGGGGCTTGAAAAGTTTAAAAAGTCTTGAAATTTGGCGCACACCTCTAATGTGATGAGGGATTTCTTTTTATATGTTCATTTTCCTTGAAGAGCGCAAAATGGCTCCACAGCGCCCCCTACAAAATTTCAAAACAACAGCCCCTGCTCTGTGTTTTATGTATCAGTTTGAAACCTGGCAAGCTTATTGGAGATATCAAGATGTACAAAAAGTCTCTTGGAGCAATATCCCAAATCCAACAGGAAGTCAGCCATTTTAAAATTAATGTGTAAATTTGGCGACATTTTCCCTCTTTTCAGGCCTCATACTTTGACGAACTCCTCCAAGGGATTTCATTAGATTTACGCGATCTCCTGTGTGTGGAATCTAAAGACCTTTGTGATGTTAAATTGCGAAGCTTTTACGTTCAGGGAAACGGGGTGGCCATGGTGGCACGTGGAGTTTCAATCACTCGCCAAAAGCAGTAACCTGCTGTCGCTCAAAAACACAATGTCCAATCTCTCCCAAAGGTCGCAGGCGTGATGAGACTCGATGAAAATTTACGTATTTTAATGTCCGTAGACATGTCCAGGGAAAATTGGCTCAGTAGCGCCACCTAGAAAGATGAGAAACGCGAGCCCCGAGATGGATATGACCTACATGTATAAAACTCGAACACATATCTAACGTTCGGAGACCCACAAAAAGTCTATTATGGCCATGTCCTAAACCCAACAGGAAGTCCGCCATTTGGAAGTGAAGGTGACATTTTGGCTCTAATTTTGCCATTTCCATGCCTCGAACTTTTTCGAACTCCTCATTGGAATTTCATTGTACAAGCTTCATATTTGGTCAGTGTCAACTACACACCTGGGCCATGTTAAATTGCGGAGCTTTTGAGTTTTCGGGATACGGTGAGGCCGTGGCGCCACGGCGAATTTCGATGACTCGCCATGAAAATCTTATTGCCTCTCGTTCTGTCATACATTGTCCGACCTTGACCAAAGTGGACACATATGATAAGGCTCCACCCCTGAACATATTTCAACTGCCATATTTGACATCAGGGACAGCGCCACCTAGTGGGAACAGGAAATGTCATGTCTTTCATTTTGTTATACTGATTTTCACAGGTTCATCGTGGCCACCTCAAAAGCAGTGAATATCACCATCAGTCGCTCTTGATGCTTCAGTGAGAAAATTGTGACTATAAACTGAACGGCGCACCCTGGTGGCAACGCAGTTCACCATGAAAGATGAAGTGGCTTTTGAGGGGCTTGAAAAGTTTAAAAGTCTTGAAATTTGGCGCACACCTCTAATGTGATGAGGATTTCTTTTTATATGTTCATTTTCCTTGAACAGCGCAAAATGGCTCCACAGCGCCCCCTACAAAATTTCAAAACAACAGCCCCTGCTCTGTGTTTTATGTATGAGTTTGAAACCTGGCAAGCTTATTGGAGATATCAAGATGTACAAAAAAGTCTCTTGGAGCAATATCCCAAATCCAACAGGAAGTCAGCCATTTTAAAATTAATGTGTAAATTTGGCGACATTTTCCCTCTTTTCAGGCCTCATACTTTGACGAACTCCTCCAAGGGATTTCATTAGATTTACGCGATCTCCTGTGTGTGGAATCTAAAGACCTTTGTGATGTTAAATTGCGAAGCTTTTACGTTCAAGGAAACGGGTGGTCATGGCGGCACGTGGAGTTTCAATCCCTCGCCAAAAAGCAGTAACCTGCTGTCGCTCAAAAACACAATGTCCAATCTCACCCAAAGGTCGCAGGCGTGATGAGACTCGAGCTCGGAAATGTTTGTTATGCCATTTGTCAGTAATGGTTAGAGCGCCACCTAGTGGGACGACTATAATAATGGTTGAATGAGATGAAATTTTAGCTGGTGGTTAAATGCATGAATTCCATCAATGTGACATCAGATCGGAAGCGCTGGTTTTAGGTGTTGGGCTTGGCTCAACGCGCCGGGGGTGCGAGGGCCCTCATATCGCTGCTTGCAGCTTTAATTATTATTATTAGGGCCCGAGCACTGACTGTGCGAAGGCCCTATTGTATCTGCTCTGTTTCTTATTATTAGGGCCCGAGCACTGGCTGTGCGAAGGCCCTATTGTATCTGCTCTGTTTCTTATTATTATTAGGGCCCGAGCACTGACTGTGCGAAGGCCCTATTGTATCTGCTCTGTTTCTTATTATTATTATTATTATTATTATTATTATTATTCAGGCAAAAGAAGGGCCTTTTTGAGGGCTTTAACATGCTCGAAAACTCTTGGAATTTTGCACACATGCCAGGTCTGGTGAAAAATTTTGTATTTTAATGGTTTTACATATGAGCACTGGGAAATGGCTCTGTAGCGCCACCTATGCCTTGTTAAATGCAGCCCTACGAACACATCGTTTTAGCTACATGTATGAAATTTGGCACACATGTGTATCATGCCAAGCCGAACAAAAAAGTCAGTGGGACCATTGACGCAAACCCAACAGGAAGTCCGCCATTTGGAAGTGAAGGTGACATTTTGGCTCTAATTTTGCCATTTCCATGCCTCGAACTTTTGCGAACTCCTCATTGGAATTTCATCGTACAAGCTTCATATTTGGTCAGTGTCAACTACACACCTGGGCCATGTTAAATTGCGGAGCTTTTGAGTTTTCGGGTTACTGTGAGGCCGTGGCGCCACGGCGAATTTCGATGACTCGCCATGAAAATCTTATTGCCTCTCGTTCTGTCATACATTGTCCGACCTTGACCAAAGTGGACACATATGATAAGGCTCCACCCCTGAACATATTTCAACTGCCATATTTGACATCCGGGACAGCGCCACCTAGTGGGAACAGGAAAGGTCATGTTTTACACTTTGGGGTACAGTATTGTAATGGGTGACATCTGCAGCCTCAAATTTCTCCAGGAAAGCCTTAAGGAGTTGGACTTGGGTTACAGAGAAAACTGTGACTTTTCGCTGAAGGGTGTGACCCCAGCAGCATGGCGAACATTGAGGTCTCGCCATGAAGAAACAAATTAGTGTAACTCAATGAAATCCAATCTGATCAGTACTAGACATTACAGGGATGATGTCAGACCCGCCCTGAACAGATTGATATGCCCATTGTCAGGAATACGTAGAGCGCCACCTAGTGGCACCAGGAAATGTCATGTCTTTCATTTTGTTGTACTGATTTTCACAGGTTCATCGTGGCCACCTCAAAAGCGGTGAGTATCACCATCAGTCCTTCATGATGCTTCAGTGAGAAAATTGTGAGTTTAAACTGAACGGCGCACCCTGGTGGCAACGCAGTTCACCATGAACAATGAAGTGGCTTTTAAGGGGCTTGGAAAGTTTAAAAAGTCTTGAAATTTGGCGCACACCTCTAATGTGATGAGGGATTTCTTTTTATATGTTCATTTTCCTTGAACAGCGCAAAATGGCTCCACAGCGCCCCCTACAAAATTTCAAAACAACAGCCCCTGCTCTGTGTTTTATGTATCAGTTTGAAACCTGGCAAACTTATTGGAGATATCAAGATGTACAAAAAAGTCTCTTGGAGCAATATCCCAAATCCAACAGGAAGTCAGCCATTTTAAAATTAATGTGTAAATTTGGCGACAGTTTCCCCTCTTTTCAGGCCTCATACTTTGACGAACTCCTCCAAGGGATTTCATTAGATTTACGCAATCTCCTGTGTGTGGAATCTAAAGACCTTTGTGATGTTAAATTGCGAAGCTTTTTACGTTCAGGGAAACGGGTGGTCATGGCGGCACGTGGAGTTTCAATCACCGCCAAAAGCAGTAACCTGCTGTCGCTCAAAAACACAATGTCCAATCTCTCCCAAAGGTCGCAGGCGTGATGAGACTCGAGCTGGGAAATGTTTGTTATGCCATTTGTCAGTAATGGATAGAGCGCCACCTAGTTGGACGACTATAATAATGGTTGAATGAGATGAAATTTTAGCTGGTGGTTAAATGCATGAATTCCATCAATGTGACATCAGATCGGAAGCGCTGGTTTTAGGTGTTGGGCTTGGCTCGACGCTACCGGGGTGCGAGGGCCCTCATATCGCTGCTTGCAGCTTTAATTATTATTATTATTATTATTCAGGCAAAAGAAGGGCCTTTTGAGGGCTTTAACATGCTCGAAAACTCTTGGAATTTTGCACACATGCCAGGTCTGGTGAAAAATTTTGTATTTTAATGGTTTTACATATGAGCACTGGGAAATGGCTCTGTAGCGCCACCTATGCCTTGTTAAATGCAGCCCTACGAACACATCGTTTTAGCTACATGTATGAAATTTGGCACACATGTGTATCATGCCAAGCCGAACAAAAAAGTCAGTGGGACCATTGACGCAAACCCAACAGGAAGTCCGCCATTTGGAAGTGAAGGTGACATTTTGGCTCTAATTTTGCCATTTCCATGCCTCGAACTTTTGCGAACTCCTCATTGGAATTTCATCGTACAAGCTTCATATTTGGTCAGTGTCAACTACACACCTGGGCCATGTTAAATTGCGGAGCTTTTGAGTTTTCGGGATACGGTGAGGCCGTGGCGCCACGGCGAATTTCGATGACTCGCCATGAAAATCTTATTGCCTCTCGTTCTGTCATACATTGTCCGACCTTGACCAAAGTGGACACACATGATAAGGCTCCACCCCTGAACATATTTCAACTGCCATATTTGACATCAGGGACAGCGCCACCTAGTGGGAACAGGAAATGTCATGTTTTACACTTTGGGGTACAGTATTGTAATGGTTGACATCTGCAGCCTCAAATTTCTCCAGGAAAGCCTTAAGGAGTTGGTCTTGGGTGACAGAGAAAACTGTAAGTTTTCGCTGAAGGGTGTGACCCCAGCAGCATGGCGAACATTGAGGTCTCGCCATGAAGAAACAAATTAGTGTAACTCAATGAAATCCAATGTGATCAGTACCAGATTTTACAGGGATGATGTCAGACCCGCCCTGAACAGATTGATATGCCCATTGTCAGGAATACGTAGAGCGCCACCTAGTGGCACCAGGAAATGTCATGTCTTTCATTTTGTTGTACTGATTTTCACAGGTTCATCGTGGCCACCTCAAAAGCGGTGAATATCACCATCAGTCCCTCTTGATGCTTCAGTGAGAAAATTGTGACTATAAACTGAACGGCGCACCCTGGTGGCAACGCAGTTCACCATGAAAGATGAAGTGGCTTTTGAGGGGCTTGAAAAGTTTAAAAGTCTTGAAATTTGGCGCACACCTCTAATGTGATG
This sequence comes from Oreochromis aureus, assembly GCF_013358895.1. Classification (NCBI taxonomy): domain Eukaryota; kingdom Metazoa; phylum Chordata; class Actinopteri; order Cichliformes; family Cichlidae; genus Oreochromis; species Oreochromis aureus. The sequence continues at coordinate 133,536,724 of NC_052944.1, read as the reverse complement.
AGGGATTTCTTTTTATATGTTCATTTTCCTTGAAGAGCGCAAAATGGCTCCACAGCGCCCCTACAAAATTTCAAAACAACAGCCCCTGCTCTGTGTTTTATGTATGAGTTTGAAACCTGGCAAGCTTATTGGAGATATCAAGATGTACAAAAGTCTCTTGGAGCAATATCCCAAATCCAACAGGAAGTCAGCCATTTTAAAATTAATGTGTAAATTTGGCGACATTTTCCCTCTTTTCAGGCCTCATACTTTGACGAACTCCTCCAAGGGATTTCATTAGATTTACGCGATCTTCTGTGTGTGGAATCTAAAGACCTTTGTGATGTTAAATTGCGAAGCTTTTACGTTCAGGGAAAGCGGGGTGGCCATGGTGGCACGTGGAGTTTCAATCACCGCCAAAAGCAGTAACCTGCTGTCGCTCAAAAACACAATGTCCAATCTCTCCCAAAGGTCGCAGGCGTGATGAGACTCGAACTCGGAAATGTTTGTTATGCCATTTGTCAGTAATGGTTAGAGCGCCACCTAGTGGGACGACTATAATAATGGTTGAATGAGATGAAATTTTAGCTGGTGGTTAAATGCATGAATTCCATCAATGTGACATCAGATCGGAAGCGCTGGTTTTAGGTGTTGGGCTTGGCTCGACGCGCCGGGGTGCGAGGGCCCTCATATCGCTGCTTGCAGCTTTATTATTATTATTATTATTATTATTATTATTATTCAGGCAAAAGAAGGGCCTTTTGAGGGCTTTAACATGCTCGAAAACTCTTGGAATTTTGCACATGCCAGGTCTGGTGAAAAATTTTGTATTTTAATGGTTTTACATATGAGCACTGGGAAATGGCTCTGTAGCGCCACCTATGCCTTGTTAAATGCAGCCCTACGAACACATCGTTTTAGCTACATGTATGAAATTTGGCACACATGTATATCATGCCAAGCCGAACAAAAAAGTCTGTGGGACCATTGACGCAAACCCAACAGGAAGTCCGCCATTTGGAAGTGAAGGTGACATTTTGGCTCTAATTTTGCCATTTCCATGCCTCGAACTTTTGCGAACTCCTCATTGGAATTTCATCGTACAAGCTTCATATTTGGTCAGTGTCAACTACACACCTGGGCCATGTTAAATTGCGGAGCTTTTGAGTTTTCGGGATACGGTGAGGCCGTGGCGCCACGGCGAATTTCGATGACTCGCCATGAAAATCTTATTGCCTCTCGTTCTGTCATACATTGTCCGACCTTGACCAAAGTGGACACATATGATAAGGCTCCACCCCTGAACATATTTCAACTGCCATATTTGACATCAGGGACAGCGCCACCTAGTGGGAACAGGAAATCTCATGTTTCACACTTTGGTGTACAGTATTGTTATGGGTGACATTTGCAGCCTCAAATTTCTCCAGGAAAGCCTTAAGGAGTTGGTCTTGGGTTACAGAGAAAACTGTGAGTTTTCGCTGAAGGGTGTGACCCCAGCAGCATGGCGAACATTGAGGTCTCGCCATGAAGAAACAAATTAGTGTAACTCAATGAAATCCAATCTGATCAGTACCAGATTTTACAGGGATGATGTCAGACCCGCCCTGAACAGATTGATATGCCCATTGTCAGGAATACGTAGAGCGCCACCTAGTGGCACCAGGAAATGTCATGTCTTTCATTTTGTTGTACTGATTTTCACAGGTTCATCGTGGCCACCTCAAAAGCGGTGAATATCACCATCAGTCCCTCTTGATGCTTCAGTGAGAAAATTGTGACTATAAACTGAACGGCGCACCCTGGTGGCAACGCAGTTCACCATGAAAGATGAAGTGGCTTTTGAGGGGCTTGAAAAGTTTAAAAGTCTTGAAATTTGGCACACAGCTCTAATGTCATGAGGATTTCTTTTATATGTTCATTTTCCTTGAACAGCGCAAAATGGCTCCACAGCGCCCCCTACAAAATTTCAAAACAACAGCCCTGCTCTGTGTGTTTTATGTATGAGTTTGAAACCTGGCAAGCTTATTGGAGATATCAAGATGTACAAAAAGTCTCTTGGAGCAATATCCCAAATCCAACAGGAAGTCGGCCATTTTAAAATTAATGTGTAAATTTGTCGACATTTTCCCTCTTTTCAGGCCTCATACTTTGACGAACTCCTCCAAGGGATTTCATTACATTTACACGATCTCCTGTGTGTGGAATCTAAAGACCTTTGTGATGTTAAATTGCGAAGCTTTTTACGTTCAGGGAAACGGGGTGGTCATGGCGGCACGTGGAGTTTCAATCACCGCCAAAAGCAGTAACCTGCTGTCGCTCAAAAAACACAATGTCCAATCTCTCCCAAAGGTCGCAGGCGTGATGAGACTCGAGCTCGGAAATGTTTGTTATGCCATTTGTCAGTAATGGTTAGAGCGCCACCTAGTGGGACGACTATAATAATGGTTGAATGAGTTGAAATTTTAGCTGGTGGTGAAATGCATGAATTCCATCAATGTGACATCAGATCGGAAGCGCTGGTTTTAGGTGTTGGGCTTGGCTCGACGTGCCGGGGTGCGAGGGCTCTCATATCGCTGCTTGCAGCTTTAATTAGGGCCCGAGCACTGGCTGTGCGAAGGCCCTATTGTATCTGCTCCGTTTCTTATTATTAGGGCCCGAGCACTGGCTGTGCGAAGGCCCTATTGTATCTGCTCTGTTTCTTATTATTAGGGCCCGAGCACAAAAGTGCGAAGGCCCTATTGTATCTGCTCTGTTTCTTCTTCTTCTTCTTCTTCTTCTTCTTATTATTATTATTATTATTATTATTATTATTATTATTATTAGGGCCCGAGCACTGGCTGTGCGAAGGCCCTATTGTATCTGCTCCGTTTCTTCTTCTTATTATTATTATTATTATTATTATTATTATTATTATTATTATTATTATTATTATTCAGGCAAAACAAGAGCCTTTTTGAGGGCCTAAACATGCTCAAAAACTCTTGAAATTTTGCACACATGCCAGGTCTGGTGAAAAATTTTGTATTTTAATGGTTTTAAATATGAGCACTGGGAAATGGCTCTAGAGCGCCACCTATGCCTTGTTAAATGCAGCCCTACGAACACATCGTTTGAGCTACATGTATGAAATCTGGCACACATGTGTATCATGCCAAGACGAACAAAAAAGTCAGTGGGCCCATTGTCGCAAACCCAACAGGAAGTCCGCCATTTGGAAGTGAAGGTGACATTTTGGCTCTAATTTTGCCATTTCCATGCCTCGAACTTTTGCGAACTCCTCATTGGAATTTCATCGTACAAGCTTCATATTTGGTCAGTGTCAACTACACACCTGGGCCATGTTAAATTGCGGAGCTTTTGAGTTTTCGGGTTACTGTGAGGCCGAGGCGCCACGGCGAATTTCGATGACTCGCCATGAAAATCTTATTGCCTCTCGTTCTGTCATACATTGTCCGACCTTGACCAAAGTGGACACATATGATAAGGCTCCACCCTGAACATATTTCAACTGCCATATTTGACATCAGGGACAGCGCCACCTAGTGGGAACAGGAAATGTCATGTTTTACACTTTGGGGTACAGTATTGTAATGGGTGACATCTGCAGCCTCAAATTTCTCCAGGAAAGCCTTAAGGAGTTGGTCTTGGGTTACAGAGAAAACTGTGAGTTTTCGCTGAAGGGTGTGACCCCAGCAGCATGGCGAACATTGAGGTCTCGCCATGAAGAAACAAATTAGTGTAACTCAATGAAATCCAATCTGATCAGTACCAGATTTTACAGGGATGATGTCAGACCCGCCCTGAACAGATTGATATGCCCATTGTCAGGAATACGTAGAGCGCCACCTAGTGGCACCAGGAAATGTCATGTCTTTCATTTTGTTGTACTGATTTTCACAGGTTCATCGTGGCCACCTCAAAAGCGGTGAATATCACCATCAGTCCCTGTTGATGCTTCAGTGAGAAAACTGTGACTATAAACTGAACGGCGCACCCTGGTGGCAGCGCAGTTCACCATGAAAGATGAAGTGGCTTTTGAGGGGCTTGAAAAGTTTAAAAGTCTTGAAATTTGGCGCACAGCTCTAATGTGATGAGGATTTCTTTTATATGTTCATTTTCCTTGAACAGCGCAAAATGGCTCCACAGCGCCCACTACAAAATTTCAAAACAACAGCCCCTGCTCTGTGTTTTATGTATGACTTTGAAACCTGGAAAGCTTATTGGAGATATCAAGATGTACAAAAAAGTCTCTTGGAGCAATATCCCAAATCCAACAGGAAGTCAGCCATTTTAAAATTAATGTGTAAATTTGGCGACATTTTCCCCTCTTTTCAGGCCTCATACTTTGACGAACTCCTCCAAGGGATTTCATTAGATTTACGCGATCTCCTGTGTGTGGAATCTAAAGACCTTTGTGATGTTAAATTGCGAAGCTTTTTACGTTCAGGGAAACGGGGTGGTCATGGCGGCACGTGGAGTTTCAATCACTCGCCAAAAGCAGTAATCTGCTGTCGCTCAAAAACACAATGTCCAATCTCTCCCAAAGGTCGCAGGCGTGATGAGACTCGAGCTCGGAAATGTTTGTTATGCCATTTGTCAGTAATGGTTAGAGCGCCACCTAGTGGGACGACTATAATAATGGTTGAATGAGATGAAATTTTAGCTGGTGGTTAAATGCATGAATTCCATCAATGTGACATCAGATCGGAAGCGCTGGTTTTAGGTGTTGGGCTTGGCTCGACGCGCGGGAGTGCGAGGGCCTCATATCGCTGCTTGCAGCTTTAATTAGGGCCCGAGCACAAAAGTGCGAAGGCCCTATTGTATCTGCTCTGTTTCTTATTATTATTATTATTATTATTATTATTATTATTATTATTATTATTATTATTATTATTATTATTATTATTTTCGGCAAATGAATCGGCCTTTGAGGGCCTAAACATGCTCGAAAACTCATGAAATTTTGCACACGCGCCAGGTCTGGTGAAAATTTACGTATTTTAATGTCCGTAGACATGTCCAGATAAAATTGGCTCAGTAGCGCCACCTAGAAAAATGAGAAACGCGAGCCCCGAGATGGGTATGACCTACATGTATAAAACTCGAACACATATCTAACGTTCGGAGACGCACATAAAAGTCTATTATGGCCATGTCCTAAACCCAACAGGAAGTCCGCCATTTGGAAGTGACGGTGACATTTTGGCTCTAATTTTGCCATTTCCATGCCTCGAACTTTTGCGAACTCCTCATTGGAATTTCATCGTACAAGCTTCATATTTGGTCAGTGTCAACTACACACCTGGGCCATGTTAAATTGCGGAGCTTTTGAGTTTTCGGGTTACTGTGAGGCCGTGGCGCCACGGGCGAATTTCGATGACTCGCCATGAAAATCTTATTGCCTCTCGTTCTGTCATACATTGTCCGACCTTGACCAAAGTGGACACATATGATAAGGCTCCACCCTGAACATATTTCAACTGCCATATTTGACACCAGGGACAGCGCCACCTAGTGGGAACAGGAAATGTCATGTTTTACACTTTGGGGTACAGTATTGTAATGGGTGACATCTGCAGCCTCAAATTTCTCCAGGAAAGCCTTAAGGAGTTGGTCTTGGGTTACAGAGAAAACTGTGAGTTTTCGCTGAAGGGTGTGACCCCAGCAGCATGGCGGTAACATTGAGGTCTCGCCATGAAGAAACAAATTAGTGTAACTCAATGAAATCCAATCTGATCAGTACCAGATTTTACAGGGATGATGTCAGACCCGCCCTGAACAGATTGATATGCCCATTGTCAGGAATACGTAGAGCGCCACCTAGTGGCACCAGGAAATGTCATGTCTTTCATTTTGTTGTACTGATTTTCACAGGTTCATCGTGGCCACCTCAAAAGCGGTGAATATCACCATCAGTCCCTCTTGATGCTTCAGTGAGAAAATTGTGACTATAAACTGAACAGGCGCACCCTGGTGGCAACGCAGTTCACCATGAAAGATGAAGTGGCTTTTGAGGGGCTTGAAAAGTTTAAAAGTCTTGAAATTTGGCGCACACCTCTAATGTGATGAGGGATTTCTTTTATATGTTCATTTTCCTTGAAGAGCGCAAAATGGCTCCACAGCGCCCCCTACAAAATTTCAAAACAACAGCCCCTGCTCTGTGTTTTATGTATGAGTTTGAAACCTGGCAAGCTTATTGGAGATATCAAGATGTACAAAAAGTCTCTTGGAGCAATATCCCAAATCCAACAGGAAGTCAGCCATTTTAAAATTAATGTGTAAATTTGGCGACATTTTCCCTCTTTTCAGGCCTCATACTTTGACGAACTCCTCCAAGGGATTTCATTAGATTTACGCGATCTCCTGTGTGTGGAATCTAAAGACCTTTGTGATGTTAAATTGCGAAGCTTTTTTACGTTCAGGGAAACGGGTGGTCATGGCGGCGCGTGGAGTTTCAATCACTTGCCAAAAGCAGTAACCTGCTGTCGCTCAAAAACACAATGTCCAATCTCTCCCAAAGGTCGCAGGCGTGATGAGACTCGAGCTCGGAAATGTTTGTTATGCCATTTGTCAGTAATGGTTAGAGCGTCACCTAGTGGGACGACTATAATAATGGTTGAATGAGATGAAATTTTAGCTGGTGGTTAAATGCATGAATTCCATCAATGTGACATCAGATCGGAAGCGCTGGTTTTAGGTGTTGGGCTTGGCTTGGCTCGACGCTACCGGGGTGTGAGGGCCCTCATATCGCTGCTTGCAGCTTTAATTATTATTATTATTCAGGCAAAACAAGGGCCTTTTTGAGGGCTTTAACATGCTCAAAAACTCTTGAAATTTTGCACACATGCCAGGTCTGGTGAAAAATTTTGTATTTTATTGGTTTTACATATGAGCACTGGGAAATGGCTCTAGAGCGCCACCTATGCCTTGTTAAATGCAGCCCTACGAACACATCGTTTGAGCTACATGTCTGAAATCTGGCACACATGTGTATCATGCCAAGATGAACAAAAAAGTCTACGGGCCCATTGACGCAAACCCAACAGGAAGTCCGCCATTTGGAAGTGAAGGTGACATTTTGGCTCTAATTTTGCCATTTCCATGCCTCAAACTTTTGCGAACTCCTCATTGGGGTTTGATTATATAAGCTTCATATTTGGTCAGTGTCAACGACACACCTGGGCCATGTTAAATTGCGGAGCTTTTGAGTTTTCGGGATACGGTGAGCCCGTGGCGCCACGGCGAATTTCGATGACTCGCCATGAAAATTGTATTGTCTCTCCTTCCCTCATACATGGTCCGACGTGGACCAAAGAGCACACATATGATAAGGCTCTAACCCTGAACATATTTCAACTGCCATATTTGACATCAGGGAGAGCGCCACCTAGTGGAAGCAGGAAATGTCATGTTTTACACTTTGGGGCACAGTAATGTGATCGGTGACATCTGCAGCCTCAAATTTCTCCAGGAAAGCCTTAAGGAGTTGGTCTTGGGTTACAGTGAAAACTGTGAGTTTTCGTGAGAGGGTGTGAGCCCTGCAGCATGGCGAACTTTGATGTCTCGCCATAAAGAAACAAATTAGTATAACTCAATGAAATCCAGTATGATCAGTACCAGATTTTACAGGGATGATGTCAGACCCGCCCTGAACAGATTGATATGCCCATTGTCAGGAATACGTAGAGCGCCACCTAGTGGCACCAGGAAATGTCATGTCTTTCATTTTGTTGTACTGATTTTCACAGGTTCATCGTGGCCACCTCAAAAGCGGTGAATATCACCATCAGTCCCTCTTGATGCTTCAGTGAGAAAATTGTGAGTTTAAACTGAACGGCGCACCCTGGTGGCAACGCAGTTCACCATGAAAGATGAAGTGGCTTTTGAGGGGCTTGGAAAGTTTAAAAGTCTTGAAATTTGGCGCACACCTCTAATGTGATGAGGATTTCTTTTATATGTTCATTTTCCTTGAACAGCGCAAAAAGGCTCCACAGCGCCCCCTACAAAATTTCAGAACAACAGCCCCTGCTCTGTGTTTTATGTATGAGTTTGAAACCTGGCAAGCTTATTGGAGATATCAAGATGTACAAAAAGTCTCTTGGAGCAATATCCCAAATCCAACAGGAAGTCAGCCATTTTAAAATTAAGGTGTAAATTTGGCGACATTTTCCCTCTTTTCAGGCCTCATACTTTGACGAACTCCTCCAAGGGATTTCATTAGATTTACGCGATCTCCTGTGTGTGGAATCTAAAGACCTTTGTGATGTTAAATTGCGAAGCTTTTTACGTTCAGGGAAACGGGGTGGTCATGGCGGCACGTGGAGTTTCAATCCCTCGCCAAAAAGCAGTAACCTGCTGTCGCTCAAAAACACAATGTCCAATCTCTCCCAAAGGTCGCAGGCGTGATGAGACTCGAGCTCGGAAATGTTTGTTATGCCATTTGTCAGTAATGGTTAGAGCGCCACCTAGTGGGACGACTATAATAATGGTTGAATGAGATGAAATTTTAGCTGGTGGTTAAATGCATGAATTCCATCAATGTGACATCAGATCGGAAGCGCTGGTTTTAGGTGTTGGGCTTGGCTCGATGCGCCTGGGGTGCGAGGGCCCTCATATCGCTGCTTGCAGCTTTAATTATTATTATTATTATTATTTCGGCAAATGAATCGCCTTTTGAGGGCCTAAACATGCTCGAAAACTCATGAAATTTTGCACACGCGTCAGGTCTGGTGAAAATTTACGTATTTTAATGTCCGTAGACATGTCCAGGGAAAATTGGCTCAGTAGCGCCACCTAGAAAATGAGAAACGCGAGCCCCGAGATGGGTATGACCTACATGTATAAAACTCGGAACACATATCTAACGTTCGGAGACGCACATAAAAGTCTATTATGGCCATGTCCTAAACCCAACAGGAAGTCCGCCATTTGGAAGTGAAGGTGACATTTTGGCTCTAATTTTGCCATTTCCATGCCTCGAACTTTTGCGAGCTCCTCATTGGAATTTCATCGTACAAGCTTCATATTTGGTCAGTGTCAACTACACACCTGGGCCATGTTAAATTGTGGAGCTTTTGAGTTTTCGGGATACGGTGAGGCCGTGGCGCCACGGCGAATTTCGATGACTCGCCATGAAAATCTTATTGCCTCTCGTTCTGTCATACATTGTCCGACCTTGACCAAAGTGGACACATATGATAAGGCTCCACCCCTGAACATATTTCAACTGCCATATTTGACACCAGGGACAGCGCCACCTAGTGGGAACAGGAAATGTCATGTTTTACACTTTGGGGTACAGTATTGTAATGGGTGACATCTGCAGCCTCAAATTTCTCCAGGAAAGCCTTAAGGAGTTGGTCTTGGGTTACAGAGAAAACTGTGAGTTTTCGCTGAAGGGTGTGACCCCAGCAGCATGGCGAACATTGAGGTCTCGCCATGAAGAAACAAATTAGTGTAACTCAATGAAATCCAATCTGATCAGTACCAGATTTTACAGGGATGATGTCAGACCCGCCCTGAACAGATTGATATGCCCATTGTCAGGAATACGTAGAGCGCCACCTAGTGGCACCAGGAAATGTCATGTCTTTCATTTTGTTGTACTGATTTTCACAGGTTCATCGTGGCCACCTCAAAAGCGGTGAATATCACCATCAGTCCCTCTTGATGCTTCAGTGAGAAAATTGTGACTATAAACTGAACGGCGCACCCTGGTGGCAACGCAGTTCACCATGAAAGATGAAGTGGCTTTTGAGGGGCTTGAAAAGTTTAAAAAGTCTTGAAATTTGGCGCACACCTCTAATGTGATGAGGATTTCTTTTATATGTTCATTTTCCTTGAACAGCGCAAAATGGCTCCACAGCGCCCCCTACAAAATTTCAAAACAACGGCCCCTGCTCTGTGTTTTATGTATGAGTTTGAAACCTGGCAAGCTTATTGGAGATATCAAGATGTACAAAAAGTCTCTTGGAGCAATATCCCAAATCCAACAGGAAGTCAGCCATTTTAAAATTAAGGTGTAAATTTGGCGACATTTTCCCCTCTTTTCAGGCCTCATACTTTGACGAACTCCTCCAAGGGATTTCATTAGATTTACGCGATCTCCTGTGTGTGGAATCTAAAGACCTTTGTGATGTTAAATTGCGAAGCTTTTTACGTTCAGGGAAACGGGGTGGTCATGGCGGCACGTGGAGTTTCAATCACTCGCCAAAAAGCAGTAACCTGCTGTCGCTCAAAAACACAATGTCCAATCTCTCCCAAAGGTCGCAGGCGTGATGAGACTCGATGAAAGTTTACGTATTTTAATGTCCTTAGACATGTCCAGGGAAAATTGGCTCAGTAGCGCCACCTAGAAAAATGAGAAACGCGAGCCCCCGAGATGGGTATGACCTACATGTATAAAACTCGGAACACATATCTAACGTTCGGAGACGCACAAAAATGTCTATTATGGCCATGTCCTAAACCCAACAGGAAGTCCGCCATTTGGAAGTGAACGTGACATTTTGGCTCTAATTTTGCCATTTCCATGCCTCGAACTTTTGCGAACTCCTCATTGGAATTTCATCGTACAAGCTTCATATTTGGTCAGTTTCAACTACACACCTGGGCCATGTTAAATTGCGGAGCTTTTGAGTTTTCGGGTTACTGTGAGGCCGTGGTGCCACGGCGAATTTCGATGACTCGCCATGAAAATCTTATTGCCTCTCGTTCTGTCATACATTGTCCGACCTTGACCAAAGTGGACACATATGATAAGGCTCCACCCCTGAACATATTTCAACTGCCATATTTGACATCAGGGACAGCGCCACCTAGTGGGAACAGGAAATGTCATGTTTTACACTTTGGGGTACAGTATTGTAATGGGTGACATCTGCAGCCTCAAATTTCTCCAGGAAAGCCTTAAGGAGTTGGTCTTGGGTTACAGAAAACTGTGAGTTTTCGCTGAAGGTGTGACCCCAGCAGCATGGCGAACATTGAGGTCTCGCCATGAAGAAACAAATTAGTGTAACTCAATGAAATCCAATCTGATCAGTACCAGATTTTACAGGGATGATGTCAGACCCGCCCTGAACAGATTGATATGCCCATTGTCAGGAATACGTAGAGCGCCACCTAGTGGCACCAGGAAATGTCATGTCTTTCATTTTGTTGTACTGATTTTCACAGGTTCATCGTGGCCACCTCAAAAGCGGTGAATATCACCATCAGTCCCTGTTGATGCTTCAGTGAGAAAATTGTGACTATAAACTGAACGGCGCACCCTGGTGGCAACGCAGTTCACCATGAAAGATGAAAGTGGCTTTTGAGGGGCTTGAAAAGTTTAAAAGTCTTGAAATTTGGCGCACACCTCTAATGTGATGAGGGATTTCTTTTTATATGTTCATTTTCCTTGAACAGCGCAAAAAGGCTCCACAGCGCCCCCTACAAAATTTCAGAACAACAGCCCCTGCTCTGTGTTTTATGTATGAGTTTGAAACCTGGCAAGCTTATTGGAGATATCAAGATGTACAAAAAGTCTCTTGGAGCAATATCCCAAATCCAACAGGAAGTCAGCCATTTTAAAATTAAGGTGTAAATTTGGCGACATTTTCCCTCTTTTCAGGCCTCATACTTTGACGAACTCCTCCAAGGGATTTCATTAGATTTACGCGATCTCCTGTGTGTGGAATCTAAAGACCTTTGTGATGTTAAATTGCGAAGCTTTTACGTTCAGGGAAACGGGGTGGTCATGGCGGCACGTGGAGTTTCAATCCTCGCCAAAAAGCAGTAACCTGCTGTCGCTCAAAAACACAATGTCCAATCTCTCCCAAAGGTCGCAGGCGTGATGAGACTCGAGCTCGGAAATGTTTGTTATGCCATTTGTCAGTAATGGTTAGAGCGCCACCTAGTGGGACGACTATAATAATGGTTGAATGAGATGAAATTTTAGCTGGTGGTTAAATGCATGAATTCCATCAATGTGACATCAGATCGGAAGCGCTGGTTTTAGGTGTTGGGCTTGGCTCGACAAGCGCCAGGGGTGCGAGGGCCCTCATATCGCTGCTTGCAGCTTTAATTAGGGCCCGAGCACAAAAGTGCTAAGGCCCTATTGTATCTGCTCTGTTTCTTATTATTATTATTATTATTATTATTATTATTATTATTATTATTATTATTATTATTATTATTATTATTATTTCGCAAATGAATCGGCCTTTTGAGGGCCTAAACATGCTCGAAAACTCATGAAATTTTGCAGACGCGTCAGGTCTGGTGAAAATTTACGTATTTTAATGTCCGTGAGACATGTCCAGGGAAAATTGGCTCAGTAGCGCCACCTAGAAAATGAGAAACGCGAGCCCCGAGATGGGTATGACCTACATGTATAAAACTCGAACACATATCTAACGTTCGGAGACGCACATAAAAGTCTATTATGGCCATGTCCTAAACCCAACAGGAAGTCCGCCATTTGGAAGTGAAGGTGACATTTTGGCTCTAATTTTGCCATTTCCATGCCTCGAACTTTTGCGAACTCCTCATTGGAATTTCATCGTACAAGCTTCATATTTGGTCAGTGTCAACTACACACCTGGGCCATGTTAAATTGCGGAGCTTTTGAGTTTTCGGGTTACTGTGAGGCCGTGGCGCCACGGCGAATTTCGATGATGACTCGCCATGAAAATCTTATTGCCTCTCGTTCTGTCATACATTGTCCGACCTTGACCAAAGTGGACACATATGATAAGGCTCCACCCCTGAACATATTTCAACTGTCATATTTGACACCAGGGACAGCGCCACCTAGTGGGAACAGGAAATGTCATGTTTTACACTTTGGGGTACAGTATTGTAATGGGTGACATCTGCAGCCTCAAATTTCTCCAGGAAAGCCTTAAGGAGTTGGTCTTGGGTTACAGAGAAAACTGTGAGTTTTCGCTGAAGGGTGTGACCCAGCAGCATGGCGAACATTGAGGTCTCGCCATGAAGAAACAAATTAGTGTAACTCAATGAAATCCAATCTGATCAGTACCAGATTTTACAGGGATGATGTCAGACCCGCCCTGAACAGATTGATATGCCCATTGTCAGGAATACGTAGAGCGCCACCTAGTGGCACCAGGAAATGTCATGTCTTTCATTTTGTTGTACTGATTTTCACAGGTTCATCGTGGCCACCTCAAAAGCGGTGAATATCACCATCAGTCCCTCTTGATGCTTCAGTGAGAAAATTGTGACTATAAACTGAACGGCGCACCCTGGTGGCAGCGCAGTTCACCATGAAAGATGAAGTGGCTTTTGAGGGCTTGAAAAGTTTAAAAGTCTTGAAATTTGGCGCACACCTCTAATGTGATGAGGGATTTCTTTTATATGTTCATTTTCCTTGAACAGCGCAAAATGGCTCCACAGCGCCCCTACAAAATTTCAAAACAACAGCCCCTGCTCTGTGTTTTATGTATGAGTTTGAAACCTGGCAAGCTTATTGGAGATATCAAGATGTACAAAAAAGTCTCTTGGAGCAATATCCCAAATCCAACAGGAAGTCAGCCATTTTAAAATTAATGTGTAAATTTGGCGACATTTTCCCCTCTTTTCAGGCCTCATACTTTGACGAACTCCTCCAAGGGATTTCATTAGATTTACGCGATCTCCTGTGTGTGGAATCTAAAGACCTTTGTGATGTTAAATTGCGAAGCTTTTTACGTTCAGGGAAACGGGGTGGTCATGGCGGCACGTGGAGTTTCAATCACCGCCAAAAGCAGTAACCTGCTGTCGCTCAAAAACACAATGTCCAATCTCTCCCAAAGGTCGCAGGCGTGATGAGACTCGAGCTCGGAAATGTTTGTTATGCCATTTGTCAGTAATGGTTAAAAATTGGCTCAGTAGCGCCACCTAGAAAAATGAGAAACGCGAGCCCCCGAGATGGGTATGACCTACATGTATAAAACTCGGAACACATATCTAGCGTTCGGAGACGCACATAAAAGTCTATTATGGCCATGTCCTAAACCCAACAGGAAGTCCGCCATTTGGAAGTGAAGGTGACATTTTGGCTCTAATTTTGCCATTTCCATGCCTCGAACTTTTTCGAACTCCTCATTGGAATTTCATCGTACAAGCTTCATATTTGGTCAGTGTCAACTACACACCTGGGCCATGTTAAATTGCGGAGCTTTTGAGTTTTCGGGTTACTGTGAGGCCGTGGCGCCACGGCGAATTTCGATGACTCGCCATGAAAATCTTATTGCCTCTCGTTCTGTCATACATTGTCCGACCTTGACCAAAGTGGACACATATGATAAGGCTCCAACCCTGAACATATTTCAACTGCCATATTTGACACCAGGGACAGCGCCACCTAGTGGGAACAGGAAATGTCATGTTTTACACTTTGGGGTACAGTATTGTAATGGGTGACATCTGCAGCCTCAAATTTCTCCAGGAAAGCCTTAAGGAGTTGGTCTTGGGTTACAGAGAAAACTGTGAGTTTTCGCTGAAGGGTGTGACCCCAGCAGCATGGCGAACATTGAGGTCTCGCCATGAAGAAACAAATTAGTGTAACTCAATGAAATCCAATCTGATCAGTACCAGATTTTACAGGGATGATGTCAGACCCGCCCTGAACAGATTGATATGCCCATTGTCAGGAATACGTAGAGCGCCACCTAGTGGCACCAGGAAATGTCATGTCTTTCATTTTGTTGTACTGATTTTCACAGGTTCATCGTGGCCACCTCAAAAGCGGTGAATATCACCATCAGTCCCTCTTGATGCTTCAGTGAGAAAATTGTGACTATAAACTGAACGGCGCACCCTGGTGGCAGCGCAGTTCACCATGAAAGATGAAGTGGCTTTTGAGGGGCTTGAAAAGTTTAAAAAGTCTTGAAATTTGGCGCACACCTCTAATGTGATGAGGGATTTCTTTTTATATGTTCATTTTCCTTGAACAGCGCAAAATGGCTCCACAGCGCCCCCTACAAAATTTCAAAACAACAGCCCCTGCTCTGTGTTTTATGTATGAGTTTGAAACCTGGCAAGCTTATTGGAGATATCAAGATGTACAAAAAGTCTCTTGGAGCAATATCCCAAATCCAACAGGAAGTCAGCCATTTTAAAATTAATGTGTAAATTTGGCGACATTTTCCCTCTTTTCAGGCCTCATACTTTGACGAACTCCTCCAAGGGATTTCATTAGATTTACGCGATCTCCTGTGTGTGGAATCTAAAGACCTTTGTGATGTTAAATTGCGAAGCTTTTTACGTTCAGGGAAACGGGTGGTCATGGCGGCACGTGGAGTTTCAATCACCGCCAAAAAGCAGTAACCTGCTGTCGCTCAAAACACAATGTCCAATCTCTCCCAAAGGTCGCAGGCGTGATGAGACTCGAGCTCGGAAATGTTTGTTATGCCATTTGTCAGTAATGGTTAGAGCGCCACCTAGTGGGACGACTATAATAATGGTTGAATGAGATGAAATTTTAGCTGGTGGTTAAATGCATGAATTCCATCAATGTGACATCAGATCGGAAGCGCTGGTTTTAGGTGTTGGGCTTGGCTCGACGCGCCGGGGGTGCGAGGGCCCTCATATCGCTGCTTGCAGCTTTAATTAGGGCCCGAGCACTGACTGTGCGAAGGCCCTATTGTATCTGCTCTGTTTCTTATTATTATTATTATTATTATTATTATTATTCAGGCAAAAGAAGGGCCTTTTGAGGGCTTTAACATGCTCGAAAACTCTTGGAATTTTTGCACACATGCCAGGTCTGGTGAAAAATTTTGTATTTTAATGGTTTTACATATGAGCACTGGGAAATGGCTCTGTAGCGCCACCTATGCCTTGTTAAATGCAGCCCACGAACACATCGTTTTAGCTACATGTATGAAATTTGGCACACATGTGTATCATGCCAAGACGAACGAAAAAGTCAGTGGGACCATTGACGCAAACCCAACAGGAAGTCCGCCATTTGGAAGTGAAGGTGACATTTTGGCTCTAATTTTGCCATTTCCATGCCTCGAACTTTTGCGAACTCCTCATTGGAATTTCATCGTACAAGCTTCATATTTGGTCAGTGTCAACTACACACCTGGGCCATGTTAAATTGCGGAGCTTTTGAGTTTTCGGGTTACTGTGAGGCCGTGGCGCCACGGCTAATTTCGATGACTCGCCATGAAAATCTTATTGCCTCTCGTTCTGTCATACATTGTCCGACCTTGACCAAAGTGGACACATATGATAAGGCTCCACCCTGAACATATTTCAACTGCCATATTTGACATCAGGGACAGCGCCACCTAGTGGGAACAGGAAATGTCATGTTTTACACTTTGGGGTACAGTATTGTAATGGGTGACATCTGCAGCCTCAAATTTCTCCAGGAAAGCCTTAAGGAGTTGGTCTTGGGTTACAGAGAAAACTGTGAGTTTTCGCTGAAGGGTGTGACCCAGCAGCATGGCGAACATTGAGGTCTCGCCATGAAGAAACAAATTAGTGTAACTCAATGAAATCCAATCTGATCAGTACCAGATTTTACAGGGATGATGTCAGACCCGCCCTGAACAGATTGATATGCCCATTGTCAGGAATACGTAGAGCGCCACCTAGTGGCACCAGGAAATGTCATGTCTTTCATTTTGTTGTACTGATTTTCACAGGTTCATCGTGGCCACCTCAAAAGCGGTGAATATCACCATCAGTCCCTCTTGATGCTTCAGTGAGAAAATTGTGACTATAAACTGAACGGCGCACCCTGGTGGCAACGCAGTTCACCATGAAAGATGAAGTGGCTTTTGAGGGGCTTGAAAAGTTTAAAAGTCTTGAAATTTGGCACACACCTCTAATGTGATGAGGGATTTCTTTTATATGTTCATTTTCCTTGAACAGCGCAAAATGGCTCCACAGCGCCCCTACAAAATTTCAAAACAACAGCCCCTGCTCTGTGTTTTATGTATGAGTTTGAAACCTGGCAAGCTTATTGGAGATATCAAGATGTACAAAAAAGTCTCTTGGAGCAATATCCCAAATCCAACAGGAAGTCAGCCATTTTAAAATTAATGTGTAAATTTGGCGACATTTTCCCTCTTTTCAGGCCTCATACTTTGACGAACTCCTCCAAGGGATTTCATTAGATTTACACGATCTCCTGTGTGTGGAATCTAAAGACATTTGTGATGTTAAATTGCGAAGCTTTTTACGTTCAGGGAAACGGGTGGTCATGGCGGCACGTGGAGTTTCAATCACCGCCAAAAGCAGTAACCTGCTGTCGCTCAAAAACACAATGTCCAATCTCTCCCAAAGGTCGCAGGCGTGATGAGACTCGAGCTCGGAAATGTTTGTTATGCCATTTGTCAGTAATGGTTAGAGCGCCACCTAGTGGGACGACTATAATAATGGTTGAATGAGATGAAATTTTAGCTGGTGGTTAAATGCATGAATTCCATCAATGTGACATCAGATCGGAAGCGCTGGTTTTAGGTGTGGGGCTTGGCTCGACGCTACCGGGGTGCGAGGGCCCTCATATCGCTGCTTGCAGCTTTAATTATTATTATTATTATTATTTCGCAAATGAATCGGCCTTTTGAGGGACTAAACATGCTCGAAAACTCATGAAACTTTGCAGACGCGTCAGGTCTGGTGAAAATTTACGTATTTTAATGTCCGTAGACATGTCCAGGGAAAATTGGCTCAGTAGCGCCACCTAGAAAAATGAGAAACGCGAGCCCCGAGATGGGTATGACCTACATGTATAAAACTCGGAACACATATCTAACGTTCGGAGACGCACAAAAAGTCTATTATGGCCATGTCCTAAACCCAACAGGAAGTCCGCCATTTGGAAGTGAAGGTGACATTTTGGCTCTAATTTTGCCATTTCCATGCCTCGAACTTTTGCGAACTCCTCATTGGAATTTCATCGTACAAGCTTCATATTTGGTCAGTGTCAACTACACACCTGGGCCATGTTAAATTGCGGAGCTTTTGAGTTTTCGGGTTACTGTGAGGCCGTGGCGCCACGGCGAATTTCGATGACTCGCCATGAAAATCTTATTGCCTCTCGTTCTGTCATACATTGTCCGACCTTGACCAAAGTGGACACATATGATAAGGCTCCACCCTGAACATATTTCAACTGCCATATTTGACATCAGGGACAGCGCCACCTAGTGGGAACAGGAAATGTCATGTTTTACACTTTGGGGTACAGTATTGTAATGGGTGACATCTGCAGCCTCAAATTTCTCCAGGAAAGCCTTAAGGAGTTGGTCTTGGGTTACAGAGAAAACTGTGAGTTTTCGCTGAAGGGTGTGACTCTCAGCAGCATGGCGAACATTGAGGTCTCGCCATGAAGAAACAAATTAGTGTAACTCAATGAAATCCAATGTGATCAGTACCAGATTTTACAGGGATGATGTCAGACCCGCCCTGAACAGATTGATATGCCCATTGTCAGGAATACGTAGAGCGCCACCTAGTGGCACCAGGAAATGTCATGTCTTTCATTTTGTTGTACTGATTTTCACAGGTTCATCGTGGCCACCTCAAAAGCGGTGAATATCACCATCAGTCCCTGTTGATGCTTCAGTGAGAAAATTGTGACTATAAACTGAACGGCGCACCCTGGTGGCAACGCAGTTCACCATGAAAGATGAAGTGGCTTTTGAGGGGCTTGAAAAGTTTAAAAGTCTTGAAATTTGGCGCACACCTCTAATGTGATGAGGATTTCTTTTATATGTTCCATTTCCTTGAACAGCGCAAAATGGCTCCACAGCGCCCCTACAAAATTTCAAAACAACAGCCCCTGCTCTGTGTTTTATGTATGAGTTTGAAACCTGGCAAGCTTATTGGAGATATCAAGATGTACAAAAAGTCTCTTGGAGCAATATCCCAAATCCAACAGGAAGTCAGCCATTTTAAAATTAATGTGTAAATTTGGCGACATTTTCCCTCTTTTCAGGCCTCATACTTTGACGAACTACTCCAAGGGATTTCATTAGATTTACGCGATCTCCTGTGTGTGGAATCTAAAGACCTTTGTGATGTTAAATTGCGAAGCTTTTTACGTTCAGGGAAACGGGTGGTCATGGCGGCACGTGGAGTTTCAATCACCGCCAAAAGCAGTAACCTGCTGTCGCTCAAAAACACAATGTCCAATCTCTCCCAAAGGTCGCAGGCGTGATGAGACTCGAGCTCGGAAATGTTTGTTATGCCATTTGTCAGTAATGGTTAGAGCGCCACCTAGTGGGACGACTATAATAATGGTTGAATGAGATGAAATTTTAGCTGGTGGTTAAATGCATGAATTCCATCAATGTGACATCAGATCGGAAGCGCTGGTTTTAGGTGTTGGGCTTGGCTCTCGACGCTACCGGAAGTGCGAGGGCCCTCATATCGCTGCTTGCAGCTTTAATTTATTATTATTATTATTATTATTCAGGCAAAAGAAGGGCCTTTTGAGGGCTTTAACATGCTCGAAAACTCTTGGAATTTTGCACACATGCCAGGTCTGGTGAAAAATTTTGTATTTTAATGGTTTTACATATGAGCACTGGGAAATGGCTCTGTAGCGCCACCTATGCCTTGTTAAATGCAGCCCTACTTAACACATCGTTTTAGCTACATGTATGAAATTTGGCACACATGTGTATCATGCCAAGCCGAACAAAAAGTCTCGGGGACCATTGACGCAAACCCAACAGGAAGTCCGCCATTTGGAAGTGAAGGTGACATTTTGGCTCTAATTTTGCCATTTCCATGCCTCGAACTTTTGCGAACTCCTCATTGGAATTTCATCGCACAAGCTTCATATTTGGTCAGTGTCAACTACACACCTGGGCCATGTTAAATTGCGGAGCTTTTGAGTTTTCGGGATACGGTGAGGCCGTGGCGCCACGGCTAATTTCGATGACTCGCCATGAAAATCTTATTGCCTCTCGTTCTGTCATACATTGTCCGACCTTGACCAAAGTGGACACATGATAAGGCTCCACCCCTGAACATATTTCAACTGCCATATTTGACATCAGGGACAGCGCCACCTAGTGGGAACAGGAAATGTCATGTTTTACACTTTGGGGTACAGTATTGTAATGGTTGACATCTGCAGCCTCAAATTTCTCCAGGAAAGCCTTAAGGAGTTGGTCTTGGGTTACAGAGAAAACTGTGAGTTTTCGCTGAAGGGTGTGACCCCAGCAGCATGGCGAACATTGAGGTCTCGCCATGAAGAAACAAATTAGTGTAACTCAATGAAATCCAATGTGATCAGTACCAGATTTTACAGGGATGATGTCAGACCCGCCCTGAACAGATTGATATGCCCATTGTCAGGAATACGTAGAGCGCCACCTAGTGGCACCAGGAAATGTCATGTCTTTCATTTTGTTGTACTGATTTTCACAGGTTCATCGTGGCCACCTCAAAAGCGGTGAATATCACCATCAGTCCCTCTTGATGCTTCAGTGAGAAAATTGTGACTATAAACTGAACGGCGCACCCTGGTGGCAACGCAGTTCACCATGAAAGATGAAGTGGCTTTTGAGGGGCTTGAAAAGTTTAAAAGTCTTGAAATTTGGCGCACACCTCTAATGTGATGAGGATTTCTTTTATATGTTCATTTTCCTTGAAGAGCGCAAAATGGCTCCACAGCGCCCCTACAAAATTTCAAAACAACAGCCCCTGCTCTGTGTTTTATGTATGAGTTTGAAACCTGGCAAGCTTATTGGAGATATCAAGATGTACAAAAAGTCTCTTGGAGCAATATCCCAAATCCAACAGGAAGTCAGCCATTTTAAAATTAATGTGTAAATTTGGCGACATTTTCCCTCTTTTCAGGCCTCATACTTTGACGAACTCCTCCAAGGGATTTCATTAGATTTACGCGATCTTCTGTGTGTGGAATCTAAAGACCTTTGTGATGTTAAATTGCGAAGCTTTTACGCTCAGGGAAACGGGGTGGCCATGGCGGCACGTGGAGTTTCAATCACCGCCAAAAGCAGTAACCTGCTGTCGCTCAAAAACACAATGTCCAATCTCTCCCAAAGGTCGCAGGCGTGATGAGACTCGAGCTCGGAAATGTTTGTTATGCCATTTGTCAGTAATGGTTAGAGCGCCACCTAGTGGGACGACTATAATAATGGTTGAATGAGATGAAATTTTAGCTGGTGGTTAAATGCATGAATTCCATCAATGTGACATCAGATCGGAAGCGCTGGTTTTAGGTGTTGGGCTTGGCTCGACGCTACCGGGGTGCGAGGGCCCTCATATCGCTGCTTGCAGCTTTAATTATTATTATTCGGCAAATGAATCGGCCTTTTGAGGGCCTAAACATGCTCGAAAACTCATGAAATTTTGCAGACTCGTCAGGTCTGGTGAAAATTTACGTATTTTATTGTCCGTGAGACATGTCCAGGGAAAATTGGCTCAGTAGCGCCACCTAGAACAATGAGAAACGCGAGCCCCGAGATGGGTATGACCTACATGTATAAAACTCGAACACATATCTAACGTTCGGAGACGCACATAAAAGTCTATTATGGCCATGTCCTAAACCCAACAGGAAGTCCGCCATTTGGAAGTGAAGGTGACATTTTGGCTCTAATTTTGCCATTTCCATGCCTCGAACTTTTGCGAACTCCTCATTGGAATTTCATCGTACAAGCTTCATATTTGGTCAGTGTCAACTACACACCTGGGCCATGTTAAATTGCGGAGCTTTTGAGTTTTCGGGTTACTGTGAGGCCGTGGCGCCACGGCGAATTTCGATGACTCGCCATGAAAATCTTATTGCCTCTCGTTCTGTCATACATTGTCCGACCTTGACCAAAGTGGACACATATGATAAGGCTCCACCCCTGAACATATTTCAACTGCCATATTTGACACCAGGGACAGCGCCACCTAGTGGGAACAGGAAATGTCATGTTTTACACTTTGGGGTACAGTATTGTAATGGGTGACATCTGCAGCCTCAAATTTCTCCAGGAAAGCCTTAAGGAGTTGGTCTTGGGTTACAGAGAAAACTGTGAGTTTTCGCTGAAGGGTGTGACCCAGCAGCATGGCGAACATTGAGGTCTCGCCATGAAGAAACAAATTAGTGTAACTCAATGAAATCCAATCTGATCAGTACCAGATTTTACAGGGATGATGTCAGACCCGCCCTGAACAGATTGATATGCCCATTGTCAGGAATACGTAGAGCGCCACCTAGTGGCACCAGGAGATGTCATGTCTTTCATTTTGTTGTACTGATTTTCACAGGTTCATCGTGGCCACCTCAAAAGCGGTGAATATAAACATCAGTCCTTCATGATGCTTCAGTGAGAAAATTGTGACTATAAACTGAACGGCGCACCCTGGTGGCAGCGCAGTTCACCATGAAAGATGAAGTGGTTTTGAGGGGCTTGAAAAGTTTAAAAGTCTTGAAATTTGGCGCACAGCTCTAATGTGATGAGGATTTCTTTTATATGTTCATTTTCCTTGAACAGCGCAAAATGGCTCCACAGCGCCCCCTACAAAATTTCAAAACAACAGCCCCTGCTCTGTGTTTTATGTATGAGTTTGAAACCTGGCAAGCTTATTGGAGATATCAAGATGTACAAAAAGTCTCTTGGAGCAATATCCCAAATCCAACAGGAAGTCAGCCATTTTAAAGTTAATGTGTAAATTTGGCGACTTTTTTCCTCTTTTCAGGCCTCATACTTTGACGAACTCCTCCAAGGGATTTCATTAGATTTACGCGATCTCCTGTGTGTGGAATCTAAAGACCTTTGTGATGTTAAATTGCGAAGCTTTTTACGTTCAGGGAAACGGGTGGTCATGGCGGCACGTGGAGTTTCAATCACCGCCAAAAGAAGTAACCTGCTGTCGCTCAAAAACACAATGTCCAATCTCTCCCAAAGGTCACAGGCGTGATGAGACTCGATGAAAATTTACGTATTTTAATGTCCGTAGACATGTCCAGGGAAAATTGGCTCAGTAGCGCCACCTAGAAAATGAGAAACGCGAGCCCCGAGATGGGTATGACCTACATGTATAAAACTCGGAACACATATCTAACGTTCGGAGACGCACAAAAAGTCTATTATGGCCATGTCCTAAATCCAACAGGAAGTCCGCCATTTGGAAGTGAAGGTGACATTTTGGCTCTAATTTTGCCATTTCCATGCCTCGAACTTTTGCGAACTCCTCATTGGAATTTCATCGTACAAGCTTCATATTTGGTCAGTGTCAACTACACACCTGGGCCATGTTAAATTGCGGAGCTTTTGAGTTTTCGGGATACGGTGAGTCCGTGGCGCCACGGCGAATTTCGATGACTCGCCATGAAAATCTTATTGCCTCTCGTTCTGTCATACATTGTCCCGACCTTGACCAAAGTGGACACATATGATAAGGCTCCACCCCTGAACGTATTTCAACTGCCATATTTGACATCAGGGACAGCGCCACCTAGTGGGAACAGGAAATGTCATGTTTTACACTTTGGGGTACAGTATTGTAATGGGTGACATCTGCAGCCTCAAATTTCTCCAGGAAAGCCTTAAGGAGTTGGTCTTGGGTTACAGAGAAAACTGTGAGTTTTCGCTGAAGGGTGTGACCCCAGCAGCATGGCGAACATTGAGGTCTCGCCATGAAGAAACAAATTAGTGTAACTCAATGAAATCCAATCTGATCAGTACCAGATTTTACAGGGATGATGTCAGACCCGCCCTGAACAGATTGATATGCCCATTGTCAGGAATACGTAGAGCGCCACCTAGTGGCACCAGGAAATGTCATGTCTTTCATTTTGTTGTACTGATTTTCACAGGTTCATCGTGGCCACCTCAAAAGCGGTGAATATCACCATCAGTCCCTCTTGATGCTTCAGTGAGAAAATTGTGACTATAAACTGAACGGCGCACCCTGGTGGCAACGCAGTTCACCATGAAAGATGAAGTGGCTTTTGAGGGGCTTGAAAAGTTTAAAAGTCTTGAAATTTGGCGCACAGCTCTAATGTGATGAGGATTTCTTTTATATGTTCCTTTTCCTTGAACAGCGCAAAATGGCTCCACAGCGCCCCCTACAAAATTTCAAAACAACAGCCCCTGCTCTGTGTTTTATGTATGAGTTTGAAACCTGGCAAGCTTATTGGAGATATCAAGATGTACAAAAAGTCTCTTGGAGCAATATCCCAAATCCAACAGGAAGTCAGCCATTTTAAAATTAATGTGTAAATTTGGCGACATTTTCCCTCTTTTCAGGCCTCATACTTTGACGAACTCCTCCAAGGGATTTCATTAGATTTACGCGATCTCCTGTGTGTGGAATCTAAAGACCTTTGTGATGTTAAATTGCGAAGCTTTTTACGTTCAGGGAAACGGGTGGTCATGGCGGCACGTGGAGTTTCAATCACCGCCAAAAGCGGTAACCTGCTGTCGCTCAAAAACACAATGTCCAATCTCTCCCAAAGGTCGCAGGCGTGATGAGACTCGAGCTCGGAAATGTTTGTTATGCCATTTGTCAGTAATGGTTAGAGCGCCACCTAGTGGGACGACTATAATAATGGTTGAATGAGATGAAATTTTAGCTGGTGGTTAAATGCATGAATTCCATCAATGTGACATCAGATCGGAAGCGCTGGTTTTAGGTGTTGGGCTTGGCTCGACGCGCCGGGGGTGCGAGGGCCCTCATATCGCTGCTTGCAGCTTTAATTTATATTTGCATTCTGGTGCGTTAAACTAGCAGCGTCTGTGTCCCGCTTGGATCATCATTCCGAAAATTCAAATATTTAAATAAAAATGATGAAGTTAGTGGTGAGGAGCCACGTAGATCCGTAAAAGGAGGTTTGATTAAATTAAAGTCTTATGAACAGTGATGATGTGTTCCAAACAAACGATGCTTTCTACATGGCCAAATTGTGTGCTAACTACCTCACACCGCTGTGTCTGGGGTCCGAAAAAAAAGTTAAAACGCTACCTGTAACCCCCTCTGTCTAATCATCGAGTCTTACTGTTACAGTGTGTGAGTAGTAGATAATTATAGGGGTTGATACAGTGCTAGTGTGGCTACGTGTGAGTATGTTGTTTTTAGAAGTATCACAAGAAAAGTTTATTTCTAAAGGGATACCTGTTATTTGTGGTACTCTGTTTAAAAACTGTTGGCCTCTGTTTCTTTCAGAGCACCAAAAAAAGCCAAAGGTATATTACTACTATTGCAAATCTCAGGAGAAACTTCCAAACAGACATTCAGTGGTGTATTAAGAACAGTGTCAATGGTCCTAAATAACACACGTGGGTTATGACAGTTGGAAGAAATAATATTTGCAAAATATTCCCTTTTTGCCTCTTTAACAGTGTTCTGGTAGCGATGCCACCAGTCTTTTAGAATGTGAAACGATACATGCAGTTTATCCTTTTTCCACCTCCGTTCTGCTCAACGACATTACCTCTTAACAGCACGACTGCTCTCATTAAACCAAGGCTCAGGTTTAGCCTTGGGCTGCCTGGTTTTTAAAGGAGCCACAGAGTCCATGATTGTTTGACAGCAAGAATAAAACCAGGAATTTAGCTCTTCTGTATCAGAGGAAACAAAGCCAGAAGGCCCGCCGAGCTGATTAAAAGCAGCAGAAAACTGCGCGGCAGTGGCGGGGTAACCCCGACAGCACCAAGTAGGAGCGCCAGATTTAACTGCAGTATGTGTCAAACCAACGTTGAATAACACAGGCATATGATCTGAGAGTGCACAGTCACAAAACTCCAAGTTAGTGACAGGCAGACCATATGACAGAACAAGGTCCAGTGTGTGTCCGTGCTCATGTGTAGGGCCAGGCACGGACTGTACCAGGCTAAAAGAGTCAATAAGGCTTAAAAAGTCCTTTACCAGTGGCTTATCAGGACAACATACATGTATATTAAAATCTCCAACAATAAGAACACTATCATAGTTGGGCATAATCCCAGCTAAAAAATCAGAAAAGTCGTTTATGAAGTTCTTATTGTATTTCGGGGGGCGATAGATGACAGCGCAGAAAACCGGGTTTGTACGACTCACCTCAAACGAGGTAAATTCAAAGCTGGAGAACGACGGCTGTAGAAAACACTGCTTACATTTGTAATCCTTTTTGTAAACAGTCACTGTGCCTCCACCTCTGCCTGACGTCCGTGGCGAGTTAAAATAACAACAATCCACAGGTAAAAGTTCCGATAGCGCACTGGACTCATCAACACTCAGCCACGTCTCAGTCACACACAGAAAATCCAGATCACGGGAACTGAAGAAGTCCCGAAGAATAAAAGTTTTGTTTAAAAGTGATCTGGCGTTCACCAGGCCAATCCTGGCAGGAGCTGGAGCTGGCGCTCGGGGTTCAGGAGGTCCCGAATCCCGCCGCAGCGGTCTCAGGTTCTGATAATGTTGACGGCGGAGGTTTAGCCTGGGAGGGCATGAGCATCATCATCAAAGCCGACCAGGGTATATCAGTGGTTAGAAATACCATTATTACATTATTACTTTAGGATTAGTTCAACACAAAGTCAGGGCTGACCCGGGACCATTGCTGTGAGTCACAGTGCGCAGCATAAAGGTCCTTTCACATGTGTTGCTAATGCTAACTAAAAGCCAAGGATCCAGAATTTGTTGCGCTGGCTGCTGAGCTCTGTGGGTTTTTGCAGCAGCTCTACCTGTACTAGATGCACCTGCTCCTTGTCGTCTCTATCTCTGACTTTATGTCCTCTACAAGAGTTTCGTTTTTTTTTGCTGGTTCTTCAAATGTTCAGTAAAAACATGTATGCTAATTCATAACGAAGAAAGCTTTGTAACTATCCCCACTAGTGAAGACTGTCATTTCCAAAACATTCCCCCCCCCCGCGCGGTCCGCAGCGCTGTTGAAAAGGCTCTGGAGGTCCGTGTATTAAGCACATAAACCTGTGACACAAAAATCACAAAACTCGGACCACCACAGACTGTTTTCCTTCGTGGTGATGAAGGAAAACGCTGGGCTGGCATGTAAAAGGGCATTTATTCCCCAAGGACCTGAAGCTCCATAAAGCACCCCTCCAATAGCCAAACCCATCTGTTCTCTGATTGGATAGTTAAATTTGTGTTTGACATGACATTGGCCAATCAGATGAAAGGAAGAAAAGTAGGATCAAAATTCGTACTTGTGACTTGCAGAGTTTCACACGTATTTTCAATTCAATTCAATTCAATTTTATTTATATAGCGCCAAATCACAACAAAAGTCGCCTCAAGGCCCAAGTCCACACACAAATCATTTTTACACATACAAATCCTGATTTACAAGTACAAAATATTTATGACCACAATTTGAGCCCATATAGTTCAGTCCCAGTTCAGTTACCTGCATTTCACTGGCTTCTTTCTTCTGTTGCAGTTTTAGGACAAATAAAACAGTGAAGGTGAGAACATTCGAGATTTTTAAATAAATATTAAAACAAAGGGGTTTTTTTTAAGTAAAGGTTAACTGCTGACAATTTAATACTAAACATATTTAATTGTAATGTAGAGATGCATATGTGTGTTTTTTAAACTGTAGATGAACGTGCTGCCCTGCACGATCCTCTCCTTCCTGCTGTCAGCTGGAGCCTCTCTGGCTCAGTCGGATGAGGAAATGCTGACTGGCATCGTTAAAACAATCAGAAGACAGTGAGTAAACACATTTATTAATAATTTCTATCAGAGCTTTAATCTGCTGGATTCTGAGCAGCAGCAGTTCATGGTGCTTCAAACATTCTTCATTTAAACTGTTTTTATTGTTACACACCCAGCTAACATTTCTGTGGTTTTCTGCTCATTAAATATTTGATCTGATATAAAGCGACAGAATACTGAGATCTGTGTTCTGTGCCTTTTCCTGTAACAGATACAGCATAGCTGGACAGTTCTGTCTGGCTGCAGTTATCCCACCAAATCTGAACACTCTTTACCAGGTTTTTCAGTATAACTCCTTTAAGGATGTTCAGGAAACGATTGGGGAAAGAGACTCACCCAATAACAATCGTGGAGTGTATGTAGGCTATGGAGTGATTGTGGCCAGACCAACATTAAGTGCAGACGGACGAAGTGGACAACATGCAGAACGTCGTGTTCTGCAAACTCTGAGAGAGCTGGTGGAAAATCCAAATGAATTCCCAAAAAGCCAGGGAAACTCACTTCTCATCTACTCTTTTGCCTCCGCCTGTGATACATGCACCAGCCGCGACCATCCGTCAAGCATCATCAGGGACCTCCAACGTATCGTTCAAACCTACAAGACTTCTGTATTTGTGTTTAAAAAAATCTTTCAGCCCCGAGGTAATATTGTTTTTACTGAAAATGATTTGACCAATTCCCTTTATTCTCTTGATGAGGCCATCGGTGGGCTGGCTAACATCTTTCGCTGTGACCCTACCTGTTACAGATGCATTGACAGGCAAACAAACGCAGTTTCACGATATTGTATTGCTAACGACGCTTAGCCTTCACAGTGAGGAAGCAGCACCACAGTCAGACACAGACATGACTCTTATTATTAACAGTTTGTTGTCATTTAGTCTCAGGTGAGTGAACCGCAGGACTAACAGCTCTCAGTCTCCATAAAGGAAGCTTTGTACAGGATCACAGATGACATCAGAGATGACATCACACTGTGTTGGTGAAGCTTGCTGTGTGTTTTCAGACACCTGCACCTCACTCAGAACCCCAACACCCGCTGTTCCTCCACCTGTTTCCCTCTACCTCATTTACTGTCTGAAGATGTCCAAAAGTCTTTGTAAAAGCAGACTGTAACTCAGTGATGGCATTCGTGAATCATGTGACTGCCTGAATAGAAGGTGTTTGTGACCCCTCAGTGTTCTGTGTCCTTCCAATAAGGCTCAGCATCCAGCCTGCTGCACATGTCTTTTATTCTGAAGGAGGGTTTCGCACGTTCAGCTTCCTCTTTATGAAACCCAGTGACTCTGAGCTCTTATTCTCTAAATCAGTGTTTCCCAACCACTGTGCCGTGGAAGATTATCTGGTTCTACCTGATTAATACTCTAAGCCAGGGGTGTCCAAACTCCGGCCCGCGGGCCGCAGTTGGCCATTTTTAATTGGCACGCAAGTAATTTTATAAATAGAATAGAAAATGGCCCGCACTTCAAATTTTGCTTGAGTGTATTGCACTAATTAGTTTTAGCACCAGGGGGCGCTGCTGTTGATCAAGGCAGTTGTTCCACCAAAAAGGACAATCACAGAAGAAATTTACCCCAAGTTACTAAACATGTCAGAACCAAAGAAGCGAAAGGTCGAAAGTGAGTGCAGAAAATTTCAGACACGGTGGGAGAGTGAATATTTCTTCAAAGAATTAAAGGGGACGTGTGTCTGTTTGCACTGAAACTGTGGCAGTTATGAAAGAGTATAATGTACGATGTCATTATGAAACCAAACATCAGGTCTATGCATCCTACACTGGTGCTGAGTGAGAGCAGGAATTAAAGCAAAGGGTAGCTCTCCTGCGGGGTCAGCAACAGTATTTTTTTCGTGCTCAAATTGTCCAGGAAAAGGCTCCAATAGCAGCTATGAGGTCGCCCAACTCATCGCAAGACATGGCAAGCCTTTTTCAGATGGAGACCTCATAAAACATGCCTCATTAAAGTCACCGAAATAATGTGCCCGGAAAAAGTGCAGGACTTCAACAACGTCAGCATGTTGATTTACATACCCAGTGCAGCTGATACTCACCAGAATAATTTACTAAAATTATTTGCATTTGCATTATTTGCATATTTGCACTCCTGTTGTTAAGTCCAGTTCAGTCTGTTAATGTTGATAACGGTTTCAAATGGACGTGAACAGATGTTTTGCTAAGCCTAATAATTTAAATAACAAACTTGAAATGTACCCGTCCCATTTTCTCCTTTATTGTTTTTTCTCTGTGCTGTAAATCTTCTGTCTAAGAAGAAATCTGCTGCT
Organism: Oreochromis aureus; assembly: GCF_013358895.1. Taxonomy (NCBI): domain Eukaryota; kingdom Metazoa; phylum Chordata; class Actinopteri; order Cichliformes; family Cichlidae; genus Oreochromis; species Oreochromis aureus. The sequence goes on along the minus strand of NC_052944.1, from coordinate 133,506,829 downwards.
GTTCTGAGAATGAGCTACCAAAGCTTTTTCTGAATAAATCAATAAAGATCCATTTATGGAAAGCTGTGATGAAGGCAGTTTTGTCTTTAATTATATTCAACAATATAACATATTTGACCACTTTTAAGTGATTTTTCTAACTTTAATATACTAAAGTTAAGGTTATATACATAATTTCTAGTAAATGGCACACCCCCTCCTATATTTTTACGTATGTGGTGTCCCGTGTTCAGAATATTGAGGATGAGAACAAAACAACGATGGTCCAGAAGAGTTCGGGTCAAATAATGATTTTAATGAACACACGCCTGGGGAGATGGATACTGCACAGCTATCTGTTATATTGTTAATGCAATGTTGATGCTGCAGATTACATTGTAGCAGTAAAATAATTTGTTTAATCCCACAGTGGCCCTCAGTGAAAAAAGTTTGGACACTCCTGCTCTAAGCAATCAGCGTGAGTAATGGACAGAACAATTACATTCTTTTCCACTAGAGGGCAGCAGAAGTACCTGCTCTAATTAAGTTGGTTGCCAACTGCCAGTAAAACCGATGAAGACAAAGAAAAAATTACTTGATAGTCATGCTGTGAGTGAGACAACTCGGGGTGTAATAGCAATCGATGAATATTTGTTTAGAAAAATTAATTAGTCTGACCTGAGTCCCTGAGAAAACCCAGATAAAGGCCCTAGGATGAGGAGCATTTAGAAGAAAACGACAAAGGTATACTGGGGACAAACAGAGCCGAGTGTGTGGGGAAAAATTATGAATATTATTTTTGTGACATTTTTGTTTGGTGGTGTGCCGTGTGATTTTTGTAATGTGAAAATGTGCCTTTGCTCCAAAAGGTTGGGAAATACTGCACTAAATCACTGAGCAAAATATGTGAGTGATGCTTTTTAAGGACCTTGCTGGTTTACAGAGGGAACTTTATGTTTAATTTTCATATGACATAAAAGTGAAGCAGTATAAATCCACACAGTGTAACCTGACAGATCAACTTCCTGCATGCTTTAAATGATTTCTGTTCAAACTCATGTGACTTCATTGTTTAAAATAATGTAACAGCAAAAACTCGGGTGTGGGAGGAGTTCGGAGAGGCCATGGAAAAAGACTTTCGGACTGCCTCTAAGAGATTCTGGCAAACCGTCAGGCGTCTCAGGAGGGGAAAGCGGTGTTCTACCTGCACTGTGTATAGTCCGGGTGGAGTGCTGCTGACTTAGACTGAGAAAATTGTCAGGTGGTGGGAAAGAATACTTCGAGGACCACCTCAGTCCCACTGGCACATCTTCCGTGGCGGATGCAGAGTCTGGGGATGAAGGGAATGACCTGCCAATCTCTGGGGGTGAATTCACCAAGGCAGTTAAACACAACTCCTTGGTGGCAGAGTCCCTGGGGTGGACGAGGTCTGCCCTGAGTTCCTGAAGGCCCTGGATGTTGTAGGGCTGTTTTGGTTGACACATCTCTGCAATGTTGCGTGGAGATTAGGGGCAGTACCCCTGGACTGGCAGACTGGGGTGGTTGTCCCCATCTTTAAGAAAGGGGACCGGAGGGTGTGTTCGTACTACAGGGGATTCACACTCCTCAGCCTCCCTTGGAAAGTCTATGCCAGGTTGCTGGAGAGGAGAGTTTGTCCGTTAGTCGAACCTCTGATACAGGAGGAACAATGCAGTTTTCGTCCTGGTTGTGGAACACTGGACCAGCTCTTTATCCTCATGAGGATACTCGAGAGGATGTGCACACTTTGTAGTATGCGCAGTTCGCGTACTACGTACGGTGCGTACTACAAAGTACGAGAAGTGTGGAAGTGAGAGGCTTGTGAAATGGGATGGTCTGGCCTTCGTCGCTCAGGTTGCCTAGCAACCATGATACTAACCGCGTTTCATACAGCATTGTTTGACAGAGATGAAGGAGAAAAAATTTTTTTTATTCGTTCATTTTTTTAATGACATCACTTTGATTTGTTGAGTATCTGAGGCTGAGACCACGGGACTGTAAAAACATGACATTTCTGTACTGAACAGTCATTTTAAAATTAGCTAGTAAATAACAATTAGCTAATGTTGTTAATGAGACTAAAATCATTTCACTTTGGTAATGTAAATATGGCCAATATTATAGTTATTGTCAGATTATTATGATATATTACAGTAGTGAGCTTGAACTCTGTATCATTCACTGAGCTTCAGTAAAGATTCAAGTTGCATTTATTCAAATTTCCTATCACCTTAAATCTTCACTCAAAGACAAGTATCTTTGACATTGTATATATAGATGTATTATAGATATAAATTTTGTTCGTTTAATATGTTGGCATCACTAAATTTGGCTCAATGCTTACATACAGTGGGATGCAAAAGTTTGGGCAACCTTGTTAATAGTCATTATTTCCCTGTATAAATCGTTGGTTGTTACAATAAAAAATGTCAGTTAAATATATCATATAGGAGACACACACAGTGATATTTCAGAAGTTAAATGAAGTTTATTGGATTTACAGAAAGTGTGCAATAAGTGTTTAAACAAAATCAGGCAGGTGCATACATTTGGGCACTGTTGTCATTTTATTGATTCCAAAACCTTTAGAACTAATTATTGGAACTCAAATTGGCTTGGTAAGCTCAGTGACCCCTGACCTACATGCACATCTGAATCCAATAATGAGAAAGAGTATTTAAGGGGTCAATTCTAAGTTTCCCTCCTCTTTTAATTTTCTCTGAAGAGCAGCAACATGGGGGTCTCAAAACAACTCTCAAATGACCTGAAGACAAAGATTGTTCACCACCAGAACTTCACAAACATCACGTGTTGTTTTCCACATGTAAGATCAGCAAACATACAGAAACTTCCTGTTGCCACACACGGCCTCTAAAATCTCTTCCACACTTTCTGTCTGAAGTCCACTCTCTGTGTCGGATCCACAGGAAACAACAAGATCTTATTAACATGGTTTTCAATGTGTCTCCTTCCAAAAAGTCCAACCAATGAACAAATGTGTATATTTGTGGAGGCCGAACAAAAGCATGACACATTTCTCTGTTTCTATAAACTGGTGTCAAACACAAATATGAAGAGTTTCATTGACAGACTCCAAAATGCCCCCGCAGTGAATCACAGGGAAATCCTACAGTGTGCAGAGAATCTTAATGGCTCCAACATCAACACATCCACAATGTTGGATCCAGTTCTACCTCACAGAGTTACTAAGACACACCCTCTGCCAGCATTACAACAGCTCCACCTGCTTCACCTGCCTCCTCAGCCTCTGTACACCTGAAGAGAAAAGAAAGGCTCCAAAAGCTCAAATCTACAAAGGATTCATGAAGTTTCATCCAACAAGAACATGTTTGCCTTCCACAGTGTGCTGTTAGACACCACTGTACCTCTGCCATTTCAAAAAGAGCAGCTTGGGAACATTTTGGCTCCAAACACTTTGTGTTTAAGTTCCTAATCTTTGTTTTCTTTGTGAACAACATCTGGAGCTTTTTGACTCATAGAAACATCATTTTGTTCTTTAGATGACAGCAGATTGGGACTGAATAATCAATCACTATCAAACCAATAAAGACAAAAATCTGAGCCATGAAGATTTAAGGCAGCTCTGAAGGCAAAGCAGGTCTGAGCCTGTGTTAGCAAGCTGTACCTAATAAAGTGGCAGTAAGTGAGTCAGTCAGTAATGATCAGAGCCAGCAGGGGGCAGCACAGCGAGGTGAGGCGCTGTCAGAGAAGCAGGCTGACATCAGACTGGTCATATTCCATCATCTATACCTGAAATAATAAACAGGCACACAGCCAGAGGTTCAGCTCTCTGTTTTGCTGCAGGGTCCCTTCATTCTTCACATATCCTTGTTGAGCCGAGTGTAAATCCTGAGGCTGAGCGGCCTTTGTACAAGCACACACATTTCTAAGCAGGGCAAAGCTATCAGCACAAACAAGAAGTGAAGAAAAATCCAGGCAGCCAGCCTGTGTCTGTCCAACCAGTCAGAGAGCTCTTTACATGCCAAGTGTGGCTAATTTGCACTGCAGCAGGATTTTTAAAATAAAGTTGCTAATCCATCTGCTAATCCAAATGTTAATCCCTGAGCTAATCTGTGAGCTAACAGGAAAGGGATTGAAATGAGGAGTGGAAAAAAAAACTTTTAAAAAATCATTTTTTTAACATGGAATTCAAAAATGAATTTACAAATGCCAAATTTATTCTACAATTCATTATTTAATCACAGAATTCTTTATTTTGATGCGCGTGGCTCTTGTGGTCCTCCATAAATTTCATATATACAATATTGTTTTTAATGAGCAGCTTCAGGTTTTCATCCTGTTCTTCTTCACTTAGACAACATCATCTTCACATTTTAATGTTTTACAATAACAAAAGATCAGAAACAATCACCGAGTCCGTAGGCATGAAAATATAGATGTACAACTTGTAGACTTGTATTACTTCTATGTTTGGAACGTGACACAGTTCAGAGTCTGAGTAAGAAGGTTGTGGCTCATAACTTATTGTTCTACCCAAGTACGGATCTAAAACCCCGACATAAAGCAATAACAGATCAAAATATTACATAATACATAATATACACTTCATGTCAATGATCTGTGTGTGTGCTGGTTGAAGGTCTGACATCAGTATCACGTCACCTGTGAGCAGCGAGCAGAGAACAGCTGAGTCTGTTTATATTAATAACCTTCACAGATGTTAGCAGATTATGATCAGATTATGAGCTGGAACTAAATGATGATTCAAGTCCATTCATCATAAATCTGAGCCTCAAATATAGAGAAATTACTTTTATCATTTCATCTTCATCTTTACACTAAAATGTCCACAAACATGTCTAACACAAGCAGCATTTATCATCATCTGAAAGCTGCAAGGGAACATTTCATCCAGCTGTTGTCGATGGTGCAGGCGTACTGCTCCTGAAGATACTTCCTGTCAAATTTCGGTCCAGTAGAGTGATCTCTGAGACAACCAGAGGAGTGAAGAGTGGCTTTAAACCTGGAGGAGAGGAGCACCAGGGACAGAGCCAAGGTCACCACAGAGAACGGGACGCTTTCATATTCCCGTCCTGGGAAGATGAACGGGATGACGATGCGGTTCCTTCCTGGTGGTCCATGTTTAGCTGAGAGAGACTCAAAGCGTTCCCACACTCCATCATCATCTCCAAGAGGGCTAACCGTGATGTTTGGGACCATCTGTGCTCCAGCTTTCTTCAGAGAGTTCCAGTGATCTGGCAGGTTCACAGGTCGATGTTTGTCATCAGGAATCGTACAGCTTTCTTTATCGTTGTAGGAAAAAACTCTGTGCTGAGGCCTCAGTTTTCCTGTAGCAATAACGTACTCTAAACCAGAAGTGATGCAGTTCCAGGGAGAATACAGCAGCACGTCAGTGATGGTGGGCAGAGGCAGGTAACAGCTGGCTGGGATCATGAAGTCTCTGATTGCTCCATGAGCCACAAAGGTGATGTGAACATCATCACTGTGGTTCTTCTTCTCCTCCTCATCAATGTGTTTCTTCAGGAAGTCAAACATGTCTGTGAGTTTGCTGAAGGCAAACACTTTTTTCAAACTGAAAGAAGAAGAACATTCCTGCATCATAGACATCATTTATTTGTCTCATTTAAACCTGAATAAAATCCTAACAACAACTATCTGCTGTTTGTATCCATGCTTCATGGTTGGTTAAAAACTGTTGATGACATTTATACCATAATGTATGAATGTTCAGTTATGGACCAGCCTGCTCATCATGTGGACAAACGAACAAAAGAACATTTCAGAAAGACAAAAACGTCAGCTTACCTGCTCCAAAACGTCCACTCTGACCCTGTGCAGCTTGTGGAATAGAATAGAATAGAATAGAATAGAACAGGATAGACCTTTAGTCGTGGCACGCCACCATGCTGCAGGTCTCTGATTGGCTGACTAAACAAGCTGTATGGTATGAAAGTACCTGGACAGACACCAAATGAAAGTCAAAACCAAGTGGGGATTCCCCAAATGTGAAAACAAAAGTAAAAACATGACTCAGAGTTTCAGAACAAAGAGCTCAGCGGGAGCTGCGGTTACATTCATGAACACAAAGTCGGATCTCTACACCAACGTGACCGTATGGATCACATCTGCCCATCACTGGTGGATTTAATAGCCCTTCCCACAGCCACAAGTGTCAGTGGCTCCAACTTCGGGGCCCACACTTTTGTGATGAACACACACCTGTTTGCTTCATCTTATTTCTGTTTCATGTGGTTCTTTGTTTTCTGCTTTGGCTGTGAGAAACAGATTTTTTGTTATAAAAACATTACATACAGATGCTGCTATAAGTTTGTTTACAACCTCTCTCTCCCACAGCGTGTCTGTGTCCTGTCTTCCTCACCCAACCGCCAGCCGGTTGCGGCAGATGGCCGCCCCTTCCTGAGTCTTCCTGTTAAAAGGGAGTTTTTCCTTCCCACTGTCTCCAAAGGTCTTTCTCACAGGGGGTCATATGATTGTTGGGTTTTTCTCTGTATGTATTATTATCATTGTAGGCTCTACCTTACAGTTAAAGCACCTGTTGTGATTTGATGCTGTAGAAATAAAATTAAATTACATCTTTATTCTTTCTCTTCTTTTATAATTAAAAAAAAAATAAAACAAAGATGACGCAGTCAGCCATGTTCCCCATGTCCTGTTGGTTTCCTAGGGTTTAGTTAGTGCTCCCTCTGTTTGGTGTCATCCCCGCTGTGGATCCCCTCTAGTGTACTCAAGTCTCTGTGTTTAACCCAAGTCTCTGAGTCTGTGTCTTTGCCTGTGTGTGTTTTTCCTGTTTTACTTTGAAGGTCTCAAAATAAACTTTTAAGATATTCTCAGGCGAGAATGTAGCTGTGTAAAGTTCAAATATCTGCTCGATTTATCAAGACATCACATATTTGCAAAAATGCTCCGACGTTTTCGGAGACGTCCATTTGTTGTTCATGCTTTGTGGCAGCTTTAGAACATCTGTGGCATCTATTAATGTCAAATCTAGCCTTTATTTAACAACATAAGCAAACTCTATGTTACAATGATTGCACAGCCATTAAGGATCAAATCAATGTTCTGTTTTTTCTCCCTCTGCTTGCTTCTTACTGTCTTTGAGGCTCGGGACCAGCACTCCTGCTGTTGGACAGAAAGACATCAGTAAGTATTTTGGTTTTCCAATATATTAGCAACTGTCAGTGACATTTATATTAATCAGGCTGAACTTTAATCATACTTTAGATCAGCCTGTTTTACTTATTGTTTTGTTTGTGCTTTGGTTTGGGGAAGTTGTTTCTTTACTGATCTTTTCCTGTCTTCTGTTATTAGACTTGAGATATGACTGCACTATGCTGTTGCTGGTGACTCCAGTTAATTCTACAAGACATGCTGTGTAAGTAAACAAACAACAACAGTTTGGTCTGCATTTCTTCAAAGATTACATCCCCCAAACTTAGTTTAGAGGGTCTACACTGTATATAGTGAAGTCTGCAAGTTTTCTAACAGCAAAATTTGTTTTGTGCCCAAAATCATTTTGCACATCATTAGAATGAAAGTTATTGGCCATGTTTGCATAGCCCTTTTTAAAATGATGCTTTCATGACATTATTGTGTGTTGGGTGGTGGTCAGGCCTATCCAGACTGACAAGTGGGACATTGAGTGTCACCTCTCCGGTGGGGAGGGAGCCTGAGATCGTCTAAATTTGAGTCTGTTTTATACCAAATGCAGAAAAAATGTTTTAAGAAAGCAATTAAGTTCATGTTCTAAAAAATATGATTGTTTGCTTGCAGGACACCAGGAGAGATGAGTCCTCTGTCACAGATGGTGTGGTCAGTGAAGATGGTCGCCTGCAGGTTCAAGCTCATTGCATCTCCAACCCACATCCACTGCCACTGCACTTAAGGGAAGTTAAAGACTTTCTTCTGCACTTACATTTGGATCACCTCGATCCATGACAGTCATTCAGGCAGTGATGCCTGGACTGGAAACAAGCATCCTTAAAATAATACAACATTCCAGCTCATGTGTTGGAATGGAAAACAAATGTGTTGTTTAAATTAGAGACTGCACTTGTGACAGAACAACAAATATTTTATTTTGATTATATAAGTAATGTAAGTACAAAACAAACTGTGGTAGGCCTAAACTTATTTTCAGAATAATTACATCTGAGACTTTGTTTCATTGTAAGATTATAACAGTGATGGCAATATAATTGTTTGTTGTTCAGCAGAACAGTGTCCAGTATGTTGGCTGTTATACTTTGTTGTGTTTGAAAATAAAAGTTGGGCTCATTTTAACATCATTACAAAAAGTGTTGTTAATTATTTTTAATCATATTCAGGTTACCACAAATTGTTTTTTCATTTAGTTGAACTTGAAATGTTTGTCAGTAGGTAAACAATTAGTATTGTACAGTCAGAAATATCAAGTTATTCTTAATACTGCAGACTTGCAATGTAGAAGTTGTCCTAACAGTCGTCTTAAGTAAGCTTGATCCAATTTTTTTGAGTTCTGGGAACAAACGAGCTTGTACACAGTACTCAAAATGAATAACTTGTCCTAATTTAGTCATTTTTAGCTAAGCTTTACTCAATTTTTTTGAGGCAACGAGTTTCCTTAATTTTTTTGAGTTCTGGGAACTAATTAGGTTTTACAGTGTAGTTGCCTTTTTGTCTGTGTATCTCCCTCCGTCGTCTCTGAGTGTCTCTCCATGTCTCACTGCATCTCCGTGTGTCTCTAGATTTTAGGTTTGTTTTCTATGTTTAGTTTTCCCAGTTTAGGTTTTACTCAGTTCTGCTTTTCGCCACTCTCGCCTTTGCTGTTTGAGCACGCTCCTTCAATAAAGCTCCCTCACGTCAGTAATGTCTGCATCCTGGGTCCTTTAATAATTTACACACTGCTTGGCACGCAATCTGTGACAGGAACAGCTGTAAAGATAAGATAAGATAAGATAACCTTTATTAGTCCCACACGTGGGAAATTTGTTTTGTCACAGCAGGAAGTGGAAAGTGCAAAAGTTATGAAGCAAAAATTAGAATAAAATAAAATAGGAATAAATACAGTACACAACTGTACAGAATAGAATACAATAAAATACTATATACAGTAGAATAAAATAGAATAAAATATACAATAAGATAAAAATAGAACACAAATGTTATGATTTGCTAAATGATTTGCAGGTCTGTGTGTCTGCTTCATGAGTCAAAAACCTTTGTGTGTTTTTGGTTCATAGCACCTCTGCGAGCAGCCACAGCTCAGGTTGATGTTCGAGTCAAGTCAGGACACAGAGTTCATGACCTTTTACCACCACCAGATATCACTGGAGCTAAAACCAGTCAGTTCTCAGAGATCGGCTGCTGCACCTTGTGTGATATTAATTTGATCAATAATTAACCTGCAGCAGGATTCTGCTCCAACACTCTGAACAACCCTGAGAACAAATCAGATGATGTGGGTGTGTCTGCAAGCTTCAAAAGATGAGCATTAAATACTTCACACCAGCAAAGAGTCTGAAGCTCACAGGTTACAGATCACCTGCCACACTGTATACAAAAATTCACTTTTCTAGAGCAGATAGCCTGACTGTGGGCGTCTCTGCAGCCATAAACAGTTTAAACATTAAACACTAACCATAAAAGAGTCTGAAGCTGCAGCTCACAAAGCTCAGCTGCTGTGCCTTCATATCAGTTTATATAAATCATTGATCATTATCTTTTCCCTCTCTGCACATTCACTTGGCAGTGTAGATCGGCTGTTTTGACCGATCTACACTGTATGTTTCAAATGTTGTAAATAACCAGTCTTGAACTGGGAGTGATTTGGTTGTATTATTGGTTTGTTTGTTGGTTCTATATTTCCATGTAGATGAATGAAGACAGATTCATTCTTACCTTTTCAAAATGACTGTATGGTCCACCACGTCTATGTTTTTCTGCCTCTTCCTCAGATCACCCCAGTGATTTTCCATTGTTCTGAAATCTCGCATGATATTGTGATATTGCGAGTCATCTGGCTTTAAGGCAGCTAACCACTGTTACTAGATTGTATCACATCATCTCAACAAGAACTGAGACGTGTTAAGCTGTTAAGTTTCATGCAGATCGTATATGATTTAATTATGTTCATGTTAGAAACATTATTGTTCAAACTCTTATAAATGTAATAAGCATCCAGTTTCTCTTTTTAAGTGAATGATTAAGAAGGACAAACACAGTGTTTCTATATGGAAATAGTTTCTGATTCATCTTCAGTCCATCGTCTGATTAACCTGACGTTCATATTTCTGAGTGGGAAGTAAATGGTTCCTACATCATTTCTGTATTGCAACAATTGGACTTCTGCTGTGTTGCTATTTGAAACCGTGTTTTAAGTATTAAAAAACAAACCCGGTCTTCCACATGGGTGTGTCTGCAGGTTTCAGCACTGTGAACATTAAACACTATAAAAGACTCATAAGTTCCTGTTCAAAGGTCAGGTGCCTTTAGATCAATCATTAACCTGCAGCAGGTTCTAAGAGTTTCACTTTCAGGAGGAGAAGATATCAATGAGTCACATAAATGAGAACTACAAAGTCTGTGACACACAATTTACTGCAAACTGCATGAAATTTGAGCCTGAAAAAAATCCAGTCTTCTGCCTGTTGTGGTTGTGACAGCTGCTAGTAGGAGAGTTTGTTTTTAGGGTGTGGAGATGTTCTCAGGACGAGTGCGTAATCGGCTCTTTGTGTAGACGCTAAAAGCTGTGAGGCAAAACTCTGAAACTCTTCACTCAGTCCTCACGCTGAGAGTTTAGAGGCTGAAGAGCAGAAATGAGCTTCTGTTTCTCTGCAGTGCGCACACAGAGAGCGACTCTCTCTGGTCAATCTGAACAAATCAAAGTGAAACGTCTGTGAAAACACAGCTGCTGATTTTAAGATCGGATTAATGCCTCAGTGTTTCACTGTCAGTTTGAAAAATAAATAAAAATGATTTGAAGCAAGCAGGAGGCAGATTTTCCCAATAAGAGCACTTTGATCTTAATTCAGTTAATGTCAAACTGTCACCAACACTGCTGTTTTGTCTCTGTCTCTGAGCAGATTCAGGCATTACTCAAATAATAAAGGCTTTTTATTACTTTTATACTTTTCATTAGTCTCCAGGTTGATGATTATAAACAGAATTATTAAAATTTTCATCTTTTCAGGCTGAGAATCAACATGAATTTGGTTCTAATCAAAAAAGCTCCTTTAATGTGTGTCATTAAAATCCTCACACAGGCTTAAAAAGGCGACATTTACATTAAAATAAATGAAAGAAGCTTCAGCTGAGAGCTTCATGCAGTCATCATCATCAGTTCATGGCAGTCACAGCTCTTTATTACGCAGCTTTGCAGGAATTAAAGTGAGTGAAGTGTCAGAGTTTGTGTGAGAAGCTGCTTTATGGACAGCTGTAGAAACTTCTTTATTATTTCTTCATAAATCAAACACACAGGTTTGTCTGTAGATGATTTAAAGTGTGTCGCTGTGCAGTTAAAGCTGTTTGTGTGACGCCCTGACCTCCTGTGAATGAAACAGCCAATCAGATCCATCAAAGAGAGAGCAGGAAGTGTTGTGTGTTTGTGACAGAACAAGGAAACAGTGATAATGATGAACATAAAGATCCTCTGATGACGTGTTTGTGTTTCCTGTTACAGTAACGCTATTTAGTTTCATTTCCTAAAGCTCAGAGTTACACTTCACATTCCTGCAGTCACATCAAAAAGCTTCACTTTGGTCCAACATGAAACACAGAGAGACTGCAGAACATCTGGAACATCTGCACTTTGACCCAAACTGTTACAGCCAGAATATTTTCTACATATTTCAGATGTGACGCCCACAAGTGTATGGTCACAATTATAATTTTTTTGTGGATTGTTTTTGATGTAAAAGACCTGATTTTATGGTGGTATGGCACTTTTCATTTAGAGTTATGGACAATGTAATTGCGTGGCATTGCCACAAGGGGGAGATAGCGCTGAGTGCGATAGGCCGTTGCAACGCTTCTGTGCCTCAGACGAGGAAGAGCCTGTCTCTGCTTTTCTGTTAAAAAACAGTTTAAAAACAGACCCCATCGAAGGCCTGTAACACAGACATGAAGCAAACCTTTATTTTGATTTCTTACATGTTCATGGATGGATGGACGTGTTTAAACTGCTTCAACGTCCCACGCCTTCTATTTAAATATAAACTGTGAACGACATGTAATCATCTGTAAATGGTTTGAGGCACACTGAGGCCACCTACAGGGCAGGTGGGGAACAGCAGGGATCTGAAATCATATGAGGTGTTAGTGAGAAGTTAGAACAAACAGACTTAAGATGTGAAAAAGAAGTGATCAAAGTTGATCTGAAACAGAAGATAAATCCACTGATTCTTTGTAAAGTTGATCTGGTGCTCACATGAATCCTGTGATGAAAACTTTATTTCACTGAATGTTTGTTCAAAGCTCATTTTAACCTGTTGAAGTCATGAATGAGAGTGAATCACATGATGTTTAAGGTGTGTCATGTGACATGTTCAGTATTGTCACACATGTCTAGATTGTCCCTGATATCATAACTGCTCAAACACTGATGTACGGTGGCCCTGAAGTGCAAACCACAAAAACAAATCACAAAACGCACAACAAATTGAAAAGCGCAAAAACAAATTGAAAAGCGCAGAAACAAATTGAAAAGCGCAAAAACAAATCTCTTAACGCAAAAACAAATTGAAAAGCGCAAAAACAAATCTCTTAACGCAAAAACAAATTGAAAAGCGCAACAACAAATCACAAAAAGCAAAAACAAATTGAAAAGCGCAAAAACAAATTGAAAAGCGCAAAAACAAATCTCTTAACGCAAAAACAAATTGAAAAGCGCAACAACAAATCACAAAACGCAAAAACAAAAACCAAACCGGAAGAGGTAGGTACCAATGCTGCAACAACAGGCATCACTGATTGGATGATGGATACGGTAGCCTTTTGAACCGGAAGTTGTTCTGCCGAACGTGGTTATGAGAAAGAGCAGTCAACGGCTGTATCCCAATTCAGGGTCTGCAGCCTTAAAGTACGCAGCCTCAACGATCCTCAAGGGCCGCGTACTTAAAAACGCTAAGGCCGGAAGTGCGAGGCTTGTGAAATGGGACGGTCTAGCCTCCGTCGCGCTGCCCAGGTTGCCTAGCAACCATAACACCAACCGCTGGAAACGTTTCATACAGCTTTGACGGAAATGAAGGAGAACATATTTTGTTCGTGTGTTTGTTTCTACACGAGCTTTGTGTGATTTAATACGTATCTGAGGCTGAGACCACAGGACTGTAAAATATGATTGCTGGCCTTCATATCTGTACTGAACAGTCATTTAAGATTAGCTAGTAAATAACAATTAGCTAATGTTGTTCATGAGACTAAAGTCAGTGTAAATATGATATGGCCAATATCATAGTTATTATGTTAATTATTATAAGTTATTACAGCAGTGAGTTTGAACTCTCAAATCAAATCACTTCTATTGTCACATCACATGTGCAGGTACACTGGTACAGCACATGTGAGTGAAATTCATGTGAGTGAACTCTGTGTCAAATACTGAGCTTCAGTAAAGATTCAAGTTGCAGTTATTTATATGTCCTATCACCTTAAATCTTCACTCAAAGACAAGTATCTCTGACAGTGTATATACAGATGTATTATATATAAGAGACAAATATTGTTCTTTCAATATGTTGGCATTACTAAATTTGGCTCAATGCTTACATATATGTGTAAAAAGAAAATGTATGAGCTGTGATAACTGTTTCTGATAGAATGAAGATCAGACTGATATATGAAATATTCCTTTATTGGGTGAGAAAATCAGAGCATGTCATAACTGCTTTAAGTCATACAGAATAGATATCAGAGCCTTAAACAGGCTGACTTCTGCTAAATGGGTCAAACTGGGCAGAAAGTATACAAACACATAACATCCTTATAGAATATGATGTAACACTATAGATCAACTTACCTCAGAATATATAAAGCATATAAACAATTACAGCAATATGATGCAACAAACACAGCAGTGCTACTAATCCAAAATACTCAAAGCTTCATAGAACTGAAACAAACATTTATTTTTAGCTCCATTCTGCTGCTGATACATACTTTAGGTTTCTGAATATTAAACTTGTTGCTGCCTTTCATAGTGTGTAACTTGAAGGCCCTGAGTACTTTCTCCCACACTGAAAACACTGGGATGATAACATTATTTGAACATTACCTAATAAGACTGATTCAGGACAGACAATTAGTTATGTTAAACTTTTCTAGCAGTCCTTCACAAACAGGGAACAGTCTGTCTATTCTCTCCATCTGTCAGCTGCTGCTGGCTCTTCCTCCTCCTCTTCCTCACACACTGCTGAGTTTGTCCTGGTGGATCATCAGGGGTGCAAAGCCTCACAGATGATGTGCAGCAGTGGGTCCCTCAGTCTGTCCTCACTCTGGACACTTGCAGTCGTCACACATGGAAATCAAATGTGTGATAAGCTGCAGGATTCAAACACAAGTGTAACTTATAAATACATGTTCATACTTTTATTCCACAATCAGAGAGAAAGAAACAGAGAGAGAGTGCAGGACAGACAGACAGGTGACAGTCTCAGGTGTACACACTGCTACAAAACAGCACAAGAGAAGGAGGATTTAGTGTTTGTGTTATTACGAAGTGCTAAACAAGAAGAGTTCCAGATGGTCCAGTGGACACATGTGTGACTCCTGTGATTAAAGCATCTTTCTTTCAGCTTAACGAGTGAACCGTCAGCTCGTTCAAACACACGTTAAAGTCCGTTTGGCTCGACACCACCGAACAGAGGCAGCAATATAACATAGCTAACATTAACAGTGCAGTGAATCCTGCTTGTGCCGTCATATTCAGGACTGCAAACTGAGCAGCATCACTGACTTTCAGCTTGTTGTGTTTGTGGATATATGACTGACTTTAATTATCCATAAAATCATCACATTCTCTGTAAGATTAAGGTCAACTATTCTATTATTATATTTTAAATGCTTTAAAATAAAGTAAACGCTGAAAGTACAAACATCGCTAATGGCAAATAACTTTGCCGACATGTGGCCAACAGTAATGTTTTAATGTTCCTCATTATTAAACATTTGCACATAAAAAAGTGACATCATATTCAGTACTTACGTTTAACAGTTTACTCTTCGGCCGCTACGCTTCTGCCGTCTGCGGCAAAATTATCCACAGTGACTGCCGCGCTATGAATTGTGGGATATGTTGGGCCACGAAGTCTACACCGCCACAGCCTTAAAATTCAGGGAAATGAGGGCCGAATTTGAGGGCCGCATTTCGAGCAGCCTTTGAATTGGGACAGCCTTCGGCGTGCCGCTGTGACGTAATCGGCCTTAAAATGCAGCCGTTAAGGCTGCAGACCCTGAATTGGGATACAGCCAACATGTTTTGTCCAAGTTGTGGAAAAAAGTTGGTAGAGCAGTCACCAAACTTCCGAACAGAACAACTTCCGGTTCAAAAGGCTACCGGATCCATCATCCAATCAGTGATGCCTGTTGTTGCAGCATTGGTACCTACCTCTTCCGGTTTGGTTTTTGTTTTTGCGCTTTTCAATTTGTTTTTGCGCTTTTCAATTTGTTGTGCGTTTTGTGATTTGTTTTTGTGGTTTGCACTTCAGGGCCACCGTACTGATGATTATATTTGAAGAATTCTTACTGATGGCAGCAAAGTTTGAATGGAGCTCTCTGTCTGTGCTGATTTGTCGCCCTCTGGAGGTCAAAACACAAACTGCATGATGTCACTGTAACCACCACAGTGACAGGAAGTGTTTTTAAATGATGAAACATGTCAGTGATGCTGATAGTGTGTTCATCACAGACGCTCAGGCTTCATGTTGACATGAATCAAAGTGAAAGCAGAGAAACTGGAATGAATCAGGTGTTGTAGAAGATGGAGAAACAGGGTGGAGAGAGGATGCTGCTCCTTCTTTGAGATCAAACATGTCGTGTTGTTCACGTGCTGTCAGCGTGACGCAAAGAAACCATGGAAACAAAGTGTGAGTGAAATCAGTCCAAAGTAACAGAGTGAAGAGCAGCAGATGAAGCACAAAGGACACAAAAAGGAAGGAAAGAAGGAAACAAGGTCCATCTGTGTCCTTTCAAACAAACAAGCATCAGCGTCCAGGACTGAAACATGAATCCACATATTTATACACATATTTATTTAATGAGAATAAAACAAGAATATTTATAATCCATCAGCAATAATCAGGCCTGGGATCCTCCTGGTTACAAACAGGGTCCAGGACTAGGACACTCAGGTGGATCCTGCAGGGTCTGGTTCAGGAAAAGGTGGAGACCAACAGAAACAGTTTTAGTAGAAAGGTATGATTTCATTTATTTGAAGAGATCAGAGCATTATTCTGATTATTAAGCTTCAGTCAAATATACTAATGCGCACGGCGCCGTGACACTTAATGACCTGTTATTGTACATTTGTCACATGTGTGTATTTGTTGTTGTATTGTTGCTGCCATGATGCATCACATCGGACCATCACACTACCACCACCATATGTGACTGTACCATAAGGTTCCCCACTGTTCCCCACTTTCAGCATTTGTGTCTAATGGCTCTCACCGTGGTTCAACAGAGTCCCAAAGCCTTAGAAATGGCTTTGAACCCTGTGCAGACTGACAGCTGTGACTCTGTCAGCTGGTTGTGTAGATGGTGGCATTATGTGTTGCTGTTTGACATCTTTCAGCCTGTTCACTTTCTCACACAGTTCTGTAGAAGTTGATGAGTCTGTTGATCCAACAGGTCTTCTAGTAATCAGGCTGAGTGTGTTTGTCAAACTGAACTCAGCGTTAGAAACAAATGTGCTTCATCACAGTTCATTCATGATTGAAGCAGAGGGGCAGTTATTTTTGCACACAGCTCAGGTAGGTTGGGATCACCTTTGTGCCTTAATCAGTGACATCATCATTTATTTACTTGTGTTATCTTTGTCTAACAGGAACATTTGTGTGATAAAAACAGTCAGAAATGACTGAGTGAAAAGACTTTTTCACACCACTGTGTGTGATCGTTGCCCCTGGGAGAGTTCACTTATCTGCAATGAGATCAACACGAGTGCACGAGTGTCACATGACTCACAGCTGTGCATGCAGTGGCAAAAGGCTGAGTGTGCCATCAGTCTGTACTCAGTCCTCACTCTGAGCCTCACATCTTCCTGCTGCTTCATGAGAGCAGAGCTGAACTTCCTGCTGTGGGAGAGACGTGTTGTGGAAATTTCTTAACAAAGCCTGCAGACACGATGAGCGGTTAAAACCCAACACTTTATTTCCCATGCATGAGGAGAGACGTCAGTCAGGGGGCACTGAAAGTAGTCTCTGACAATGAACAGTTCAGGTCCTTTTTATACACAGTCACAGAACAAAAGGCTTTTACAGTTGCAGTTCACACCTTGGCTCTAAACAGAAAGACCCTCTATCACATGTGTGAATCTCCCCCACTCTGGGGTCAAGTCTTCCTGTGTGAGCTTCCGTCTCCTGGCTGCCGCCTCCTCGGAGACATTTACCAGTTTCTCACCGTCTGTTTTCCCGGCGTGAATGAGGTGTGAACCAGACGTACTAAACTAAGTAACATGAAAGCATTTCATCAAGACAATACATGAAAAGACAATACATTAAAGAGAAATCCCACAACAGTTCCCACCCTCTTGATTGCATCTCAATCACTAGTAACAAGGATTTCTCTTCCTAACATTCTGTTAATTACATCAGCAATATTGCACACTCAAAAAGGTTTCACAATATGCATCATTCTTACAGTGTCAGGAAAATAATTTCACTCATCCCAATCATCCTCGCTCTTGTTATTATCACTGTAATCTTCAGCCTGCAATAGGGGAAGCTGCAATTTGGGAGACTCGCTTTCTCTTGTCAGTGCCACTGTGATTAATCTACTCACTAGGGTGCGGAGGCATGGGATCAGACAACAGCCGCAGCATGTGAGAATGGCAATAAAAGTGGCTATGGACATTAACAACGACATTACTATGGCCTTATACTTCCCAAACTGTTTGTTGAACCACCCGTCTAAGGGGTTAGTAATGCCGGAGTCCTCTGTCATTTGAGATGACAGTGTTCGCAAACCTTCCAAGGCTCTGGTTACAGTGCCATCTGGGGCTGTGTTGTTTGGAATGAAGGTGCAGCACAGAGGACCTACCATAGTGCAGACCCCCCCTTTTTCAGCTAAGAGCATGTCCAGAGCCATTCGATTCTGCCAGGCCATCAAGGATGTGGCAGCCAGCTGTTCGGATAGGCCCGCCACTGCATCCCGTGTCAGATTGGCCAGTCGTTGGACATTGTCCTGGGAAGTTTGGTCTCCTGGAAAATGGGTTCCAATTCAGATTCTTAATTGTTAGCAGTAATGGGTTCAGGCCGGTACCAGTCGCCAATTGGGCTCTAACAAAGGAAAAACTGTTCTTACTTTTTATCTTACCCTCTGTTGATTTTACCTGTTCCCCCAGTACCCGGCCTGGAATGCCACCACACAAAACTCCAACTTGGACACCACTTCTGGTGTCCCGGAACTCATGTCCAAATATGCACAAGTAAACATCATAACCTCTCCAGCTCTCATTATAGCCTTTACAGTCTATCACATTGCACAGATCAAAGCTGAAGGTCTGGGTAGTCGCATACGTATAGTGTAGCTCAATGTATCCGCCATACTCAGTAAGGCATTTGTCTCTCATGTCGTGGGCTGCTCCTTCTGTTGCCCGAGCCTCCCTGGATGTTGACATGGTGCTCGGCTGCTGATCTCTCCAGAGGCTCCACCAGAGGGCAACAATCAGCCCACTGAAGAGCATCAGAGCTACCCAATGATGAGGTGTTTCCTGGCTTGTCGCATTGTTGCAGGTAGGGGTAGACTGCCTACTACCTGAATGAGGTGCGGGATTATTCTGCCCGCTTGTCTTTTCTGGTTGCTCCTCCGTTCTGGGTGGTTCTCCTCCAAACAGCTTACAGTGGCTGGCGTGGATCCAAGTAACTCGTTCTCCAACCTTTACTGCTGTTTGTGTGGTCAATAGGACTTGGAAAGGGCCCAGCCACCGCTTCGCCTTCCAGTGTCTCCTCCTGAAATCCTTCACTAGCACCCAGTTTCCTGGTTTGAATGGGTGCAGGGGTCCTTCTGCTGGCCTGGGCAGGGCTGCTTTCACTGCTCGGTGCACCTGCGAGAGAGTCCTCGAGAGATTTTGACAATACACAATCATTTCGCTGTTGCACAACTCTGTGGACATGCCAGTCCATTTGGGGGGTTCTGCCCCCACTCTGGCAGGTCGTCCATACAACACCTCATAAGGGCTGAGGTGTGCTGGAGGTCTGGTTCGTGTGCGCACATACATCAGCACGAGGGGAAGTGCTTTTGGCCATGTGAGGCCAGTTTCTTCACAGCACTTTACCAGTTTGGACTTTAAGGAGCCGTTCATTCTCTCCACAGCACCTCCAGATTGTGGATGATATGCACAGTGTGTTTGCAATTTGAAACCTAGTTGCTTGCTGATCTCCTTCAATGCCTGGTTCACAAAGTGAGTACCATTATCACTTGTGATTTTTCCCGGGATACCCCACCTGGGAATGATTTCTGACAGGAGGGCTTTTGCTACTGCACTGCTGTCTGCACTTTTAGTGGGGAATGCTTCTACCCACTTAGAGAACATGTCCACTACTACTAGACAATACTTCTTCCCCTCGGCTGGTGTCAATTCAATGAAATCCATCATTAGATGGTCAAAAGGCATGTCTGGTGGGGGATGTGCTGCAGTGTTTACCTGTACTGGGCGTCCCACATTGTTGGTCGCACAAATGAGACACTTTTTGCAATGCCTCTCAGCTGCTGTGGAAAACCCTTTGGTGAACCACAGCGATGTTACTGCTTGTAGCATCCCCCCTTTGGACGCATGGTCCAATCCATGTGTCCATTTTAGAAACCAGGGGAAGAAGTGTTTAGGGAGACATGGGCGGCCGTCAGGAGATCGCCAGACAGAGTCGACCAGTGTGCAGCCATGTTTGCGCCAGAGAGTTTTCTCTGGCTGGGAGGCAAATGACTGTACGGCAGGAAGATCAGCAAGGTTAGGCGTGGACAGTGGTGCCAAGACAAGTTGGAAAGGTAGGCCTCCTTCGGCTGCTGCTTTGGCTGCTGCATCGGCGGCCGCATTTCCTTGGGAGACAGAATCAGTTTTACCTGTGTGTGCTGCACACTTCACTACAGCAATGCGAGCAGGCAGGAGGATGGCATCCAGCAGCGCTGCTACCTGGTTAGCATTGAGGATGGGCTTCCCATCAGATTTCAGGAACTTTCTGTGCCTCCACAAGGCGCCAAAATCATGCACCACACCGAACGCGTAGCGAGAGTCAGTGTAGATGGTGGCCGACTGACTCTCCGCAAGTTTACAGGCTTCTGTGAGCGCCACAAGTTCTGCAGTCTGTGCTGAGAAGTGTCTGGGCAATGAGCCTGAAACGAGAGTGGCATGATCAGAACACACAGCAAAACCCACCCGGTTAGTTCCACGTGAATCACGGGAAGAGGAGCCATCTACATATAACACTATGTCAGAGTTCTCGATGGGAACATCTAACAAGTCAAGCCGAGGTGTACAAGTTTCACCTAATACAGCAGTGCAGCTGTGTGGCTCACCATCCTCTGGCGTGGGAAGAAGAGTGGCTGGGTTAAGTGTTGTGCATCGCTTCACTGTGATGTTGGGCATGTCAAGCAGTATGGAAGAGTACCTGAGCCAGCGAGCTGCTGAAAGGTGTGAAGTTTTCTGCTCCAGCAAAATGAGAGAAACTGCATGGGGTACCTGCACTGTCAGAGGAGAGTACCCTACAATGTCACGTGAGGCGAGCACGGCCTTCTCACACGCAGCTACTGCTCGTAGGCATCCAGGCAGTCCTGCAGCTACTGGGTCAAGCTTGGAAGAGTAATAACCCACCGGGCGGAGTGAATCACCATGCTGCTGTAAAAGAACAGAAGACATGAAACCATTCTTTTCATCCACCATTTGTGTATATGGTTTGGATGGGTCTGGAAGCGCTAAAACGGGCGCTGTTTGCAGCAGCTTTTTCAAGGAAATGAAGGCAGCTTCAGCCTCTGGTGTCCAAGAAATGCAATCATTAGCTGACAGGCTTGTACCGTGTATGAGTGCAGTAAGTGGAGCTTCCACAGAGGAGTAGTGTGGGATGAAATTGCGGCAGTATGATGTGGTTCCTAGGAATGACATCATCTGTTTTTTTGTGAGAGGTTTTGGAATGGTCATCACAGCTTCCACCCTCTTGGAGGAAATCTGGTGAGAGTTGTAAGAGATCACATGCCCTAAGAATGTGACTTGCTCTTTACAAAACTGTAGTTTTGACTTACTAGCCTTGTGGCCCTTGTGATGCAAATGTGTCAGTAAAGTGAGAGAATCTGTCAGACACTGCTCTTGTGTGGGTGCACACAGTAGCAGATCATCGACATATTGAAGTAACACTGTGCCTTGGGAGAGGAGCAAGTCTGACAGAGAGTCTCTTAAGGCGGCATTGTAGATTGTGGGGGATTCGCAGTAGCCTTGACACAACCGAGTGAATGTGTAAGCCTTTCCCTGGAACTCAAAAGCAAACCAGAACTGGCTATCTGGGTGAACTGGAACAGAGAAGAATGCGTTAGTCAGGTCAGCAACAGTAAACCACATAGCATCAGATGGTATTTGGGACAAAATGGTGTGGGGGTTCGGAACCACAGGGGCTCTGGGGATCACAGCCTTGTTCACAGCTTGTAAGTCCTGCACAAACCGCCACTCAACAGGCTCATTTGGTCCTCTGATTTTCTTCACAGGGAATAGTGGAGTGCGAACCGGAGAGGTGGGACATGGGATAATTACTCCAGCCTTTAACAGGGATTCAAACACAGGAGTAATCCCCTCTATGGCTTCCTGTTTCAGAGGATATTGTCTTTGGCATGGTCTAAAAGAGGACTTTGGAGTGATTACCACAGGCTCACAATCTTTAATTAGGCCTACATCATACTTAGATGAGGCCCACAGGCCGTCAGGCACCTCTGTCAGCAGGGGGTGTGAGGAGTTTAGAGGAGGTGTCGTTTGAAGTAGACAGTGTGAGACAGCTATGTTCACTAGCTCAACTGAGCGGACACAATGGACTGTATATGTCATGGTTTTTCTGTAGGCTTTCATTTCTCGAGAAAACAAAACTGTGGGATCCTCTGTAGGTTCCCAATCGCAAGCGCGGTAGCACCGGTGCATAAATTCTCCCATGTCTTCCCACTGGCAGCTGTGAGCTTTTGCTAGGGGAACATGTGGGACGGATGCATCCATAGTAAACATGTTTCTTTGCTCATCAGTGAGAGAAATCGCAAGCGCAGCAAATGTGGAGTTCCAAAACATACATGTCACAGTTAGTAAATCATTTTCGGTTCTGGACCATTCTTCCTCATAACTGTCATCAGGGCCATGCAGAGAAAAGTGGGATGTGCAACTCAACTCTCCAGGAGCCATAAAACAGACATCTGGAGGCATGCAGTTGCGAGTCGCTTGTATGAATTCTGCAACAAGCGGCCCCTCCTCCAGCTTCCACCCGTAAGCGAAAGCTGGAGTCACGGGGTTATATTTCACCATCATATAATCATAGTCAGATTGTGTGATTGTGATGCCATTATAGCAGGAGATTAAACTTATTTTCAGTTTGCACATCAAATCTCTGGCAAGCAAATTGACTGGGCACAGGTCTGAACACAGAAACTCGTGTGTGAATTTTCTACCCTGTCCGTCTACACAACACAGGGGTATGGTGAAAGTTTCTCTCTGTATGGTTCCTGATGCTGATACAGAATGAGTGAACCTCTCGCCCAGCACGGGCTGGGGTGAGAGAGAATCTGAGCGTAGTACCGAGTGGGTGGCCCCGGAATCGACAAGAAATTCTACTTCCTGATTACAAACTAACATTTTATACAAGGGCAGTGATTTATATGGCGCGCTATTTAAATGTACATATGTACCAGCTGGTGACAAAGAAACGTGTTCTACATGCTCAAAAGTGTGATGTATTAAAGTGTGCGTGTCTGTGTGTAAAACACCTTCTACATCAATGGGTGTGTGTATGTGTGTGTGATTTTCACTTCCCTGTTCTGATGAGGTGGGCAAACCACAGCCTGAAGCGTGCTCTGGCGTCCTTTCCCCCAGGTCTCAGTCCGCCTGCACCCACTGTTGGCCCTGGTCACTTTGGCGTTGATGCTGGTCACCTCTAGGGTGGCTGTAGTTAGGGCAGTATCGCCTCCAATGTCCATGTTCACCACAGGAAAAACAGGTATCTGGGTCTCCTCCAAACTGTCGTCGTTGTCGATCGCGTCTTCCTCTCCGGCCTCGGTGATGCCAGCTGCCTTTACCGTGGAAGTCACTCCGTGGGTTCGTTGCAGTCTTGTACAGCGTTAAGGCCGCGTTGTGGAGGTCGGCACTCTGTTTTTCCTCTCTCTTGCTTTTTCTTTCGTCAAGGTGGTTCTGAGCATGGCGGGCATGGCGTCGCAGTTCCGTTAACCGAGGTTCATCTTCTCCCCCCACATATGAACGCCTCACCTCGGCTGCCACGTCTGGTCTCAGTCCCCGGAAAATATGGCCGCAAAGATGGTGCTCATATGTGGAGGCGGAGGTGCCCGTCATGTCATCTTTGGGTATTCCAGCATTAACTTCAAACACAGTTGTCATGCGATGTATGAAATCGTCCACAGATTCATCCTTTCTTTGCTTGCAAGCCTGAATCTTTGCCATGTCCACCTTGTCCGGGAAAACCTCCTTTAGCTTATCCATTAGGAGTGTTACTGCAGTACAATATTCACGGTTTTCGCCGTGCTCATAGGTCAGGTGTCGTATCCTCAGTGTAGGATCAGGCAAGTGAGGTGATATTTTCCTCAGGTCGCATGGCTTCAGCTTGCCTGCCACTGCGCGTCTAATTTCTTGACCCGTGGGACGATATTCTTGGCAGAAAATTAGGAGCTGCTCACCAAACTTTGCACCCGACATGAGGGGGTCAGGTAGATGGCTTGTGGCGTCAGCGATGTCTGACTGTGTCCACGGTCTGTGAACTAAAATAGGTCCCTCGGGTCCCGCCACTTCCACCATCGGGAGCTGCAGGCTTTCTCCTTTCGCCTGTCGCTGTCTCCGCGTTCTCTGCCCGGTGTGGAACTTTTCGGCCTCCTCGCTGCTGTCTGCGTCGTCTGTATCGTCCCGCTCGTCATCAGTGAGAGAATATTCAGGCTGATCCGTGGCAAAAGGCAGGGTGTAATATCCATGGCGGCTGTCCTTACATCTGTTCTTTCCTCTCACAGCTCTCCGTTGCTGTGTTTTCGTCGCTTCAGCTCGCGGCGCGTTTTCAGCTCGCGACGTGCTCCGTGTGTTGCTGAGCGCTGTGTCGGATCTGAGTATCATACTTTCCGCTTCATCCTGACGGGGCTGTCGCTCCTCAGTAGCGGGATTGGCGCTTGCATCCTCTGGCTGTGGGACGCGTGGTGCAGAGCGGGATGGGGAGGGAAAGGAGTCCAGGTCCGCATCGGCTTTCAGGCCCTGCAAAACAGCCTGTACTGGGGAAGCACAAACAGTGCGTGAACAGGAAAATGGTGTTTTGTTCTCCGTGTTATACGGAGGTGGAAGAGGCGCTGAGGCAGATTCTGCGTCAGCCTCCCTTCCACGCACTTCTCTAGGTAATTCTTTCAGAGCTGCTTTGTTTTCTCTTCTTTCTGCTTCTTTCATCCACATTTTCAAACATTCCTTCTCATCGCTTACCCTACGCAGATCTACGGTCCTAACTTTCCCTTTCCCCAATAATTTTGCTTCTTCCTCCCGCAACTGTTCCTCTATTTTCTTTAACTGGTTAACACTCAGCGATCCCTTTTCAGGAAACCCGTTTACTTTTTGCCACTTAACAACATATTTCATACACCCAATTCCCCATTTCTTAACCATACAGTCAAATATTGAGTTTTGTCCCCGGCCGCCTGGTGGAACGTCTGCCGCTCTACTGGATCTAGATCCCATTTTACTACACGAGGCGTCCCCCGTGAGGTTCCTTGCCTTCTACGGACCAAGGAACGAACACCGCCACTCCGTGCACTATAGTATGCAGAAATGGACTCCGACAGTGTACCCGAACCGCTGTCCCTGTGGCGTACTTAGATCGAACACAGGTCTGGGCCGGCTTCTCCCCAACAGCACGCCCGAGCCAATGTCCTTGTGATGGACCGTACCCAACACAAGCCTGGGGCCTCAAACCACCAGGATTTTCCTCCCGGAGACTCGAACTCCGGGGTCAGCAGGCGTTCTCCCCCCTTTTCGGCCAGACAAAAAACTCTCGTGACTTGTATAAATGGTAGATACAGCTCACCGTTCTGCAGGAGTTCCCCTCAATTCGTCAAGGTGATCTCGGTGGTCGCTGAAGCACAGGCTCTGTGACTCTGCCTTTCTCTTTGCTTTTAAACAGCTGGCAGGACCGAAGCGTTTTGCTACCTCGGGGTGATCAGCCGTCCCAGAGCCGTCCTTCAGCGAGAACACTGGATCACCCTGCTCACAGCGCCAAACTGTTGTGGAAATTTCTTAACAAAGCCTGCAGACACGATGAGCGGTTAAAACCCAACACTTTATTTCCCATGCATGAGGAGAGACGTCAGTCAGGGGGCACTGAAAGTAGTCTCTGACAATGAACAGTTCAGGTCCTTTTTATACACAGTCACAGAACAAAAGGCTTTTACAGTTGCAGTTCACACCTTGGCTCTAAACAGAAAGACCCTCTATCACATGTGTGAATCTCCCCCACTCTGGGGTCAAGTCTTCCTGTGTGAGCTTCCGTCTCCTGGCTGCCGCCTCCTCGGAGACATTTACCAGTTTCTCACCGTCTGTTTTCCCGGCGTGAATGAGGTGTGAACCAGACGTACTAAACTAAGTAACATGAAAGCATTTCATCAAGACAATACATGAAAAGACAATACATTAAAGAGAAATCCCACAACAGACGAGAGGATCCTGGTGCAAGAAGCACAAATGATGCAGTTTGTTTCCTGTTTACACTCAAAGTGACTAAAACCAGATTTATGAAAGTGTCATTTCTCTGAGTCCCAGTGATGGAAACATCAGCTTGTATGAACTGTTCAGTCTGATGGATCCTCTGAAGTGTGTCAGTGAGCTGTTGGAGTAAAGCTTAGTCAGACTTGGACCTGGTTGGTAGTCGTCATAGATCTGGACCACGGCTGGCTTCAGGTGGTCCACTGGGAGCTCCTGGATGATCTCTGTGGTTGATGGTGTGTCCTTTGATAACTGGACGAGACAGAAACAATCGCAGACACAGTTTGTACCAAAGATCATCATCTGGTGTCCCCACTGTGGACGTCTCTGACCTCCTCTAAGGACACCAGAACAGGATCTTCCTTTGGTTCAACACGACTCACCAGGAGGCCACGTTTGAGCTTTGCTTTGTGTAATGTTATAAATAGTTGCATAATAATCAGAGTCTCTGGACTTTTACTTAGAGATATTATATTTAGTCCTGTAGAAAGTTATATATTTAAAAATATATTATCCTCTGGTTCCTGGTTACTTTGGTATAAATGACTCTGAATCACTTTATGGTAAATAACAGACTATGGGCAAAACAAACAAACAAACAAACAAAAAAACAGTGAAAGAATTCCAGATCACAAGTCTGTAGTTCGACATACAAGTGACGACCTTTGACCTTCATCAGGTTTTATTTAATTGTGTCAGAGAAACTCAAATGTGCTTTTCATGCAGCTGAGTACATCAAGTGTTTATAACAGAAGCTGTGCAGGTCTTAGACAGCTCTCTGAAACACCAAACTGAGGTCCTGTTAATGCTGATATATTCTGACACAGTTACATTTCAATTAAATTCAATTATATTTATATAGCGCCAAATCACAACAACAGTCGCCTCAAGGTGCTTTATATTGTACAGTAGATCGTACAATAATAGATACAGAGAAAAACCCAACAATCATATGATACATGGGTGATTAATCCTTTTGACTTTGTTTTTATCAATAAAACAGCTGCAGCTTTCACTACAGCACATGTGGTACTTTAACCTTTGTACTGTTTTCATCAGTTCATTTTGCTGTTAACATGTTGGATGATCTGTCTGTTGTCACTGGGTGGTGCTGAGGTCTGAATCTGAGGGCAGCTCCTGTAATCACAAAGAGAACAGAATCATCACAAACTGAAATATAAAGTTTATCTCTCAAATCTGAAATAAAGCTGATCCTTCTGTCCTCACACACCCAGGAAATGTAAGTTCTTCTCTTACATTTCTTCAGTTCTTCAGCTCTGCTGACATATGAACTGTTTATTTTTTAAAGCCGTATATACCAACAGATTTTCCAATATAATGTTAACCTTTGAGTTGTTGGTGCTTTGTGAATGTGAATCTCCATACATGAGCAGATGGAGCAGGTTTCAGCCCTGGTTCAGTCTGCTGCTGCACCGTGGTCACCAACATACAGAGGCATTATAACAAATACCGTATTTTCACGACCATAAGACGCACCGTACTAAAAGGCGCAGTCTCAGTTATGTGTGCGATTACTGTATTTAACACACACCTAAGGCGCACCTGATTATAGGGCGCATACAAGTGTGCGTATTTAAAAATAAAGCGGGAGCAAAACTGAGTTTGGTACTCACGTTTTTATTACCGGTAATCATCATCAATCAAACCCATCATCCTCATCCTCTGTGTCTGAATTGAACAGCTGTGCTACATCTCCATCAAACATGCCAGGTTCACTTTCTTCACTGTCAGAGTCACTTTCCGTGCCGTGCGGCTCCTCGGAAATGATGCCGGCCAGCAGACATGTTAGCCCAAGCATCTACAATCCATTGGCAAATTGTGGCGTAACTCGCCCGGCGCTGCCTT
Source organism: Oreochromis aureus (assembly GCF_013358895.1). Lineage (NCBI taxonomy): Eukaryota > Metazoa > Chordata > Actinopteri > Cichliformes > Cichlidae > Oreochromis > Oreochromis aureus. Next base: position 133,478,838 of record NC_052944.1, on the reverse strand, counting down.
CCACTCTTAGTGAAACTGTGGTCTCCATCGGTCATCCATCGCTCCCACGCCGCTCGCAGCCTTACTTTGAACGGCCGGTTCACACCGATGTCCAGCGGTTGGAGTTCCTTTATCAGGCCTCCCACAATGACAGCAAGCTCACAGTTCATTTGTTTCACTAGTTTTTTCACATCGGCTGTGAGATGGGCACGCATAGAGTCACAGATCAACAGCGATGGTGATGCGTGGAAAAAACCACCTGGTCTCCTTACATACACCTCCCTCAGCCACTCTTTCATCATTTCCTCATCCATCCAGCCCTTTTCATTTGCCTTAATGATGATTCCTGCTGGAAACTTCTCTTTAGGCAAAGTCTTTCTCTTAAAAATCACCATAGGCGGCAGTTTCTGCCCATTAGCATGGCAGCCAAGCACAACAGTAAAAGAAGACTTTTCGTGCCCTGTTGTGCGTATCGCTCCCGTGTGACTCACCGGGATGTCGAAAGTGAGCGGCACCTCATCCATGTTTGTGACGTGGCTGGGCTGGATGTTTTTGTCACCGATGTGTTTGCTGCAGTAGGAGCGGAAGATGGCCAGCTTTTCCTTATAATCCGCTGGAAGTTGTTGCGCTACCGTAGTCCTGGTCCGGATGGAAAAATGGCACCGTTTCATGAAACGAAAGCACCAAGACGGGCCTCCTTGGAAATGTTCAATTTTCATTTCTTCTGCTAGCGTTACTGCTTGTAGTCGAATGGTGACCGTCGAAACGCTTCTCCCACTCGTTCTTTGCTCGATGATCCACTGCTCGAGTCTTTCCTCCAACTCGGGCCACCTCGCCTTATGTCCGCGGAAACTCAGCTGCGTCTTCTTGACCTGTCGGAGCTCGTTTTCCAGCTTCCTCCACTTGCGAACCATCGATTCATTAATCTTAAATTCTCTCGCCGCTGCTCGATTTCCATGTTCCTCCACGTAGCTGATGGCCTTCAGTTTAAACTGTGCTTCATAAGCGTGTCTCTTTGCCATTTTCAGGGTTGTTAAAACAACGATGTCCTGCATAACGCACATACCTGTTCTTTTATACAGGTATGTGCGATCGTATATACCGGTACAGTCAACGCCCACACTTCACCCTTTAGCGTTCTCATGGTGTTCTCTACTACGTCCTCCTTACAACACACACAGGGCGCACTGCACTATAGGGCGCGCCATACTTTTTGAAGACAATCTAAGACTTTTATGTGCGCCTTATGGTCGTGAAAATACGGTATTAAAGCTTTTAATTAATGCTTTTTTCCCTCTCAAAGGATGTAAGCTGTACTGCACATGTAACTTTGTGAACAATACCTCAATAAGAATGATTCAGACTGTTTTATTTAACCTGAACATTTGAAACAAACAGTAAAAACAATACACAGAGTCAGTGTTGAAAATGTAATCTGTGGAAAAATTAAACATATATTTTAACTTAAGCTGCCAAGCAGAAGTATTTGGTTTGTAGCAGAGTCCAGCCTGTTGCTCTTACAGTGTAATACTCATAATAAAAGTACAGTAACTGTGGTTAGTTAGTGACTGAGCAGCCCGGTGCGTTTCTGTTAATTTCATTCACCTGCACGGGTTAGCTAAACAAACTTTACAAAACAAGTTTTCCCGACAGCCGAGTGCTCATCTTAGCTAGCTAGCTAAGGATGTTAGCTACAGGTTAGCTTACAAACACCTTTAACTTACCAAAAATATTGTGGCGGCTCTCAGGTCCTTCTGTCAGGTAGATACTGAAGAACACCTCAGTCTGTCAGTTTGAAACAGTCGGTAAACGCTGGACCTCCTCTCAGCGTCCTCGCTCTATGTGCCGTTCAGAGATACGCAAGTTTCTTCATGACTGCGGCTGCTGCAGATATTCGGTCGTCCATGATTTCTACAGTCACTGGTCAGCAATATAATGTGCACAAATATATGTGGCTAATATATGTGGCTCTGAAGCCCCGCCCCTCAAGCGCACCCTCAGAAACAGTGCCAGCTAATTGAAGCTGAAAAAATAACTGTATGTGGAAAAAAACGATGTAAGTGTGAAAACATGGTGGTGAGTTTTTTATTTAAATTTCTATATTTATGTTTTTTCACTATCATTTTTTTCACTTTCAATACATTTGTTTCAGTTTCAATATTTTTTAGTTTCATTTTAAGGTGGCATCGTTTTAACCTCATATGTGGGTTTGAAGCACAAAAAAGTCCAGTTGTTTCTCTGCCAAACTCCTTAGACTGGAAGTTCTCATGTTATAAAAATGCCCCAAAGAAAGATTAAGGCAAAGATTAGGACATGTTAGGACTCATGAATTTTATGTACTTATCACAGTTACAAAAAAGAATCTGCCTGAAGTCTATACATCCATACATCTAATCATACAAAGCACTGATCACCTACCTGCTGATGGAGCTGCTTTGACTGGCTGTTCTTTAGGTTCTTCCATCATCTTTCTATAAAAACACGAGAAGATGATTTTACCAAAAGAAACAGTGAACACAGTCTGTCGGTCACATCATATGAATTTGTGTCATGGTTTTAGTGTATGGGCCACACACATCCAAAACTGATCTGTGTGAAAGAACACATCAATGACATGTGAATGTAGTGATAACCTCATGATATTTGGGGAATAGAGGCTTTTATTTTTCAGATATTTGTTCAGTATAATGATTATAATAATCTGACAATACAAACCTAAAATACTTTGTTCCCTGTCTGCGACTTTGTGCGTCTCTGCTGTTGGTGCTTAAAGGAAGTTTTAAACTTAAAATACTTCCCCACATATCTGACTGTGGTCTCTGGGGCCATTATCCTGAAACACTGGGGGCTCAGCCCTGAAAGCTTTGCTGTCTTCACTTGATACCAGCAGCTGTTTAAAGTTATTGTGTTTGACAGTGAAGTGAATGTAAATGTGAGACACTGTGTGCTCACAGCTAAAGGCTGCAGTCAGCTGTGTCAGAGCGTCCAATGATCCTTTAATAAACACTCAGAGCTCCATGTTGATTTAGCTGTCATGTGTGCTGACATGTTCACAGTGTGACTTCAGAGCTTCTATTGAGCCATAATGGCTCCTTTAAACTGGTTCTGCTCTGTCACATGCTCACCTCTTCTTCACTGTCTCATCAATCTGCTGCACTCTTCATCTCCTCCTCTCTCTCTCTGCTGTCCTGTTTGAAAAAACAAACAAATCAGCGTGAGCCAATCTAACTCTGTGCAGATGCTGCAGCTCCAGCTGATATGCAGTTGTTCATCAATCTTCTTCTGCTGCTGTTTATTCTGCTCTTACTCTGAACACATGCAGATCTAGAGAGATTTTCTTGGGGTGTCAAAATCAAAGCGTTTGTTTTTTTCAAACACATGTGCAGTTGTTACACATGGTTTTCATAAAGTAGCAGCCAGTTGAGGAGGATGACTCTGAGGATGATGAGGTAACTTTTACAAACATGAGAAACCTCAGATGGGAGCCAGGGAATCATAAAACTAAAATCAGGTGACGTCATCATCACACCGCCATAAAGACGATATTAGTACTGTAAAAAAACACATTTACTAATTACAGGTCGTCTGTTTCTGAACACGTTTTCCTGTCAGATGAGTTTTTCCTTTTTTTATTTCTCTATTTATTATTTCCTTTATTCTGAAGCTTCTGGTGGTTAAACATAACCAACATGAGGCAGGTTCACTGAAACCAAACCTCCAGATTCACCGTCAACATCATGCCAGTGTTACCAGTGTTGGGACTAACACGTTATTTAGTAACACGTTAGTCCCAACACTGATTGTTACAGGATACAGCAGCAGGGAAAAGTTCTGGACTGTCACGATTGGTCAGAATTAGCCCAACAAATTATAATCAATGTTACCTTTTTCTAAAGACAGAAAACACATCTACTCCTTTTTTCTTTTACATATATATTTTTAATTAATTAACAATAAAGCTCAACGCTATGCCAGCTTCTCGCTTTGACTGACACAAAACGACCCGAGCTGTGGGGGTTTTTTTCTTTCTCTCACCCTCTCTCTCACTTTTTTTTCCGCTTCACTCCGCACGGGAGCCTTGTGCTTTGCACTGGGCAGAGGGGGGAGGGGCGGTAGTTACACTGCAGTAGCACAGGAACAGAGCGGGAGGGAGAGAGAGAGAGAAAGAGAGCCAGGGACAACAACGTCACATTAGAAAGATACAGTAATCATCCACAACTATTTTCAGCTGCAGATGATAAAGGATTCAGAAAGTTTATTGATGCAGACCTTCAGTTAGCCATTCCGGGTGTCTCTTGTTAACTAGCAGCTGGTTCATTTGTGCTGCCAGACGGTCGTGGAGTGCAGTCAGCTTCTTCAGCCATTAGGCGTGAACCATGTCGGGCCCTGGTGCTGTCCAACTCTTCATACTGGAGACCCTTTCTTGGATGTCTGCCACATGGTTACTGGACCCTGTTCAGGGAGGTCGCTATGGTCTGCCCTCAGATCCACTAGCCACTGAGCATTGCCGTTATGGGTTGCGTCCTTCTCCCATATGCTCTTCCAGTATTGCTCCGTCTCCAGCCTTGGTGGTGTTGTTCTCTTATTGTTCCCTTTCTACTGAGAGTACACCTTTGCTGGTTCTGTGGAGAACAGCTGGTTTGTTCTCCTGCCTTCTAGATCTCTGGTGTACCTCCTCAAGCGGCTGGCCAAGGCTGTGAGTCTTTGCTTGGCAGTTTCCAAGGCCTCAGATAAATGGTAAATGGTAAATGGCCTGTATTTAAATAGCGCTTTACTGGTCCCTAAGGACCCCAAAGCGCTTTACATATCCAGACATCCACCCATTCACACACGCATTCACACACTATGGACGCTGGTATGGACAGCTTGCTGTGTTTCTTATGCACCTTCTTTGTCGCACCTTTCTGCAACTCCGTTAGTTGGCTAACCTCTCTTCGTGCTACTTTGATCTTGCCCTCTAGCCTCCTTCTCCACGGAGGGTACTGCCCCTTGTGGCTGTTCAACTTATAGCCAAGCATCTCACTGATCACTGCTGCCGTATTGTAGATCAGCTTGTTAGTGTCGGTAATCGTGGTTGTAGGTATCGTCCGTAGTGCTGCATTAACATCATCTAGCAGACCTTCTGAGGGTACTTCACGTAATCTTGGTAACCGGCTACGGGGGATCCAGGTTTCAAGCTTGGCAATGATCCTATCTTTCAGGTCATTTCCTCTCACACTCAACGATCCTATATGTATCTATCTATCTATCTATCTATCTATCTATCTATATATATATATATATATATCTTCCATTTTCGTGATGGCAGTTGGGGCCATCACGAAGATGGCCCCAACTGACAGCGTGCTCAGTGAATACCTCAGGCAGCAGAAACCCAAGAAAGAGGAGGAAGGCGAGGAACCATCATGGAAGGACAGGCCCCTGCACGGTATGTACCACCGGCAGATAGAGGAGGTGGCTGATATCCAGAAATCCTACCAGTGGCTGGACAAAGCTGGACTGAAAGACAGCACAGAGGCACTAATCATGGCAGCACAAGAACAAGCTCTGAGTACAAGATCCATAGAGGCTGGGGTCTATCACACCAGGCAAGACCCCAGGTGCAGGCTGTGTAAAGATGCCCCAGAGACAATCCAGCACATAACAGCAGGGTGCAAGATGCTAGCAGGCAAGGCTGCTATGTAAGACTGCTTTCTTCCATTTGTGCAACATCTCTAAAATTAGAAATATCCTGTCTCAGAGTGACGCTGAAAAACTAGTTCATGCATTCATTACTTCCAGGCTGGACTACTGTAATTCATTATTATCAGGATGTCCTAAAAACTCGCTGAAAAGCCTTCAGCTGATCCAAAATGCTGCAGCAAGAGTCCTGACAGGGACTAGAAAGAGAGAGCAGATTTCTCCTGTTTTGGCTTCCCTTCATTGGCTTCCTGTTAAATCCAGAATTCAAAATCCTGCTCCTCACATACAAGGTCTTAAATAATCAGGCCCCATCTTATCTTAATGACCTTGTAGTACCATATCACCCTATTAGAGCACTTCGCTCTCGCTCTGCAGGCCTACTTGTTGTTCCTAGAGTATTTAAAAGTAGAATGGGAGGCAGAGCCTTCAGTTTTCAGGCCCCTCTTCTGTGGAACCAGCTTCCAGTTTGGATTCAGGAGACAGACACTATCTCTACTTTCAAGATTAGGCTTAAAACTTTCTTTTTTGCTAAAGCATATAGTTAGGGCTGGACCAGGTGACCCTGAATCCTCCCTTAGTTATGCTGCAATAGACGTAGGCTGCCGGGGATTCCCATGATGCATTGAGTTTTTCCTTTCCAGCCACTCACTATGTGTTAATAGACCTCTCTGCATCGAATCATATCTGTTATTAATCTCTGTCTCTCTTCCACAGCATGTCTTTATCCTGTTTTCCTTCTTTCACCCCAACCGGTCGCAGCAGATGGCCGCCCCTCCCTGAGCCTGGTTCTGCCGGAGGTTTCTTCCTGTTAAAGGGAGTTTTTCCTTCCCACTGTCGCCAAAGTGCTTGCTCATAGGGGGTCATATGATTGTTGGGTTTTTCTCTGTATTTATTATTGTGCGATCTACTGTACAATATAAAGTGCCTTGAGGCGACTTTTGTTGTGATTTGGCGCTATATAAATAAAATTGAATTGAATTGAAGGCATACATGGAACGCCATAACCAAGTGGCCGGCATAGTGTACAGGAACATCTGTGCCGAGTATAACCTGGAAGTCCCAAGGTCAAAATGGGAGATGCCCCCAAGGGTGGTGGAGAATGACCGAGCTAAGATCCTGTGGGACTTCCAGATGCAGACGGACAAAATGGTGGTGGCTAACCAACCGGACATAGTGGTGGTAGACAAACAGAAGAAGATGGCTGTAGTGATCGATGTAGCGGTTCCGAATGACAGCAATATCAGGAAGAAGGAACACGAGAAGCTGGAGAAATACCAAGGGCTCAGAGAAGAGCTCGAGAGGATGTGGAGGGTGAAGGTAACGGTGGTCCCCGTGGTAATCGGAGCACTAGGTGCGGTGACTCCCAAGCTAGGCGAGTGGCTCCAGCAGATCCCGGGAACAACATCGGAGATCTCTGTCCAGAAGAGCGCAGTCCTGGGAACAGCTAAGATACTGCGCAGAGGACCCGAGCTTGAAGGATAAACCGCCCGCAGGGGCGTGCTGGGTGTTTATATATATCATAATAATCTGACAATACTATAATATTGGCCATATTATATTTACATATTATATTTACATTACCACAGTGAGATGACTTTAGTCTCATGAACAACATTAGCTAATTGTTATTTACTAACTAATCTTAAATGACTGTTCAGTACAGAAATGAAGCCCAACTATCATGTTTTACAGTCCTGTGGTCTCAGCCTCAGATACTCAACTAATCAAAGTGATGTCATGACAAAAATGAATGACCAACAAAACATTTTTTCTCCTTCATTTCTGTCACACAAAGCTGTATGTAACGTTTCTCGCAGTTAGTATCATGGTTGCTAGGCAACCTGAGCAGCACGACGAAGGCTAGACCGTCCCATTTCACAAGCCTCTCACTTCCGCACTTCCCGTACTTATAGTACGCACCGTACATTGTACACGTAGTGCGCGTACTTCAAGTGTGCAGACCCTGAATTGGGACACAGCCCTTATCTGAACATCTGCCTGTTTAAGCACAGGAAGTAGTTTCTAGTTTCATCAAGTTTGTCAACTTCCTGTGGTAGCTGTCATGTGACTGTTAGTGGGTCAGAGAGGTGTTAAAAAAACAGGAAGTGGGGTTGCTAAGCTAAGCTATGTTTCTGATGTCACACAGACCACAATGAGGTGGATTATAAACTAGAGAAACCTCAGGCTGTTCTTCCTGCTCAGCTCAAAGGTCATCTTTCTGCTGAGTGTTGCATGTCTTAGAGGTATTGCACAATCCCCTCTAATACAAGCTCTGCTTACTCTTCTACTGATATTGGATTTAAACATGATGAACTCACCCAATGTGGGTGGAGAAAGTCCATGTAAGATCTTATAAATCGAACAAGCAAACATAAATATCTTAACATTTTAAAAAATTTAGAAATTATTTTTCTGGAGTGTGAGACAATAATGGAATTAAATAATGGTTTTCTGTCTAACGCTTTTAAGGGACTTAATGAATGGTTTCTTTTAAAAATTAAAAATGATTGAGTATTTTAACATCACCTGAAAATATTAATTTTTAATTGGCCCTACAAAAAATGGGAACTCAGTAACCAAGAAAATGAAGATTCTCTAAACATGAGCAAATACCACAGTAAAATTGTTGATTGGGATTTACACATTGGATGTATCCTCAGTGATTTGGTACAATTATACAAAATTATTTTATAAGAACTCAACAACTGATGAAACAACTTACTTATGTGACTAAACATGAAGTGTTATAACTTACCACAAAAGTTGAACTGTGCCACCGACCCTTGGTAGATCTGCACATGATTAAAAGATGCATTATAAATAATAACACAGCTATTAATAATTAAACTGGCGGAGTACACCCTTGAGCATCCCTTAAAATTTATACCCATCCTTTGCCCTTGGTACCCAAGCGGGTCCCCTGACAAAAGGTGATATAGCAATATCATATATGATTTAAAAAAACAAACAAACAAACAAACAAAAAACCATATCAGATCTTTCTAATTATGATTTTTGAGTAAATGTTTTTTTTTCCGAGCTCCGCATGTGTACGTCAACTACGTCATGACGTTTTCTCTCTAACCTGAACGACGTTGACAGAAAATTCTGTTCAATATGGCTGCCCTTCTCGAGCGACTGGGGAGCACATTTGGAGAAACTTGTAAGTAAAACGGAACCTTTATTATGTTTATTTTCCATAAAAAAAAGCAAGTATATTAATATGTTGCAGCCAATAAGTTCTTTTCGAATGTTGTGTTGTGTTAAAAAGCACAGACCCAGGTGGTGAATAGTTGTTCGCTGTTGTTCGCGCTCTTTTTCAAACATAGATTATGTCGTTAGTTTTACAGTTTTAACCCATTAAAAACACAGTTTTAATAAGAATCACACATAAAGAAAGGGTCTTAGTGATATTTTAACGACCCCTTGCCAAAGCAAGACAGTTGGCGTTTTTACAAAAGCAGCCTCATTGTTCGGCAGGTTTTTTTTCTTCTCAAGCATCATTCAAAAGTGACTTAGCTAGCAGTGGCAACTTCTATCTTAAACAATTAAAAGTAATACCCAGACTGAAATATAGCAAGGGGTTGTATATTTAGTGTGCTGATAAGGTTTTCAATATTTTTATTTTTTATTTCAAGGCTGAAGACCGAAGAAAAAAAGACCGAAGAAAAATAAATTCCGACTGCAAGTCATTTCAGGTGGAGACAGTAAACACAGGTGAGTTGAAAGATCTATTGAAGAGTCCTTTCTTCATGGCCATTAAAACATTTGTAGGTTAAAAGACCTGTTTTATTTAAAAAAAAAAAAAAAAAAATCATGCAAATGGGGGAGGGGCAGTCTTTACTCTCCCAGTGGCACGTAAACAGAGCCGGAGGGAGAGACAGAGAGAGATCGTTTTCTATCTTCTTGGATTCAAGTGCACATTTGAAGTTTGTGAGAATAGTTTGTAGCCTGGTCTTACGAGTCATTTCTGCACAGACGCCACGAAATGCACTGACGTGCGCACGCAAGCGCACAGTCAATTTAGGGGAGGCTTTTGCTGAGAAAGAGCAGTGTTTCAAAAAGCAGAAGCAGTGCTCATCGTGCAAACAGCGCATTATTATCGTGCTGCAAATGTTATATATATATAAGATATGTCCTGTCTGCAAAATCTATGCATCTTGTGGTTCATGCTATAAAATGTAAATTAAATCTTTGTTTATTTTGTTGTTGAGTTTGTTCAGGTCAGTTCAGTTAGTTTTTTTGCAAAAAATGTTATTGTTCCAAAAATAATAATGCATCAAAATCAATGTTGTTATGAATTATTTACCTATTCAAGGCTGCAATAACCTCATGCCAAATATTTCCATTTGCAACTCATTTTTTGAAAATATTGCGTATTATGGGTTTTTCACCCACCAAAAACCCATAATACGCAATATTATTATGCAATATTTTATGACAATAAAGCCATAAAAACCTAAAAAATATTTTAAAAATAATTAAAAACTTGATCTGTGGTAAGGTCTGAAGTTGTTAATTAAAAGGTCCTGGGGTCGTTTTGTGGCTTTTTTGTTTTTCAGTTCCAAGCCATTTGCACTGTGTTGAATGGAATATAGCCAAATTTTCCAAAAAAAAGTTTTGTTACATTTTATTTTAAAATTTCAGTCTGACTTCCTTAAATTAGCTTCAGTGGCTAAGCTACAAATAAACTTACACTATCGGTCCTAGTGGTCGATTTGTGCCCCATTGAAACCCATTATAAACGCTATTTTTCAATGCACCATCATTTGAACTTTTTTTAGCCGCATCCTCAAAGCCAGGGTATCATTTTGGAGTCAGGGCCTTAAAATTGTAATTTTTTTATTTGTCCACCAGGTGGCGCCCTTTTTCATTTTTGAGCACTGAACAAAGGAAGGCCAAAAATTCAGGTTTTGAGCGTGTCTTTCTGCTTTAAAAAGTGGAAAAAAAGAGTGGTGTTGTGTGTCACTATCGATGACATTTATATTTTTAAAAAAATATAAAGGTCTTTATGCCTAAAAAAAGAAAAAATTCACAAACACACTTTTTTTCTTCAAATGTATTCAAAAGCTTTCAAAAGTATTTTCTCTCAGACGGCCACATTGCAATACAAACAAATTAAATATAAAAGCATGGACCAAAAGCAAATTGATTTTATTTTTCCCTTCAAAAAATACTTTTTTAAATGCAGCAGCGGTCTAATGACCTCTGACCTGGAAGTAGCCATTGATGGAAGGCTAAGAAACTGCTTTGGAAATTGAGCAGAAAATGGAGCTTCTGTCAACTCACACTGTCAATCGATCACGTAGAGACACCAATTATCTGCAAATTGTGAGCGAATGGGGAGATAGATGGGAAGAGCCACAGGATGATTTCGACAAATTGACGGACAATAGCTTTGCTCCTGAAGCCGCGTACAGGGATGGACTCGGCGTGCGTCAAATTGCGCACAGTGAACGCTCCGCTCAGGCTTTCGGAGGTACGAAAAATGCTGATATTTTAGTTTGAAAGAGTGAAAAATAAGCATCGTTGCATTATCATTGAAATTGACCGTTACAACAAAAAATTATATTTTTAAATCTTACAGTGGGACGTTGACGTCACGACGACTTCCTTCCGGTCTTGTTGTACTCAAATTGTTTACCTCAGTTTTAATCCCCAAATACTCTAGTTTTATAGTCAACGACAGCAGATCACGTCTAAACGTCGGTGATAAGGTTGCACATGTAATCTTGGACACTTTTAAACCCGACCGGGCCTGTCCACCTGCCCGCGTATTGTTGTTACGCACGGACATGCCGCTAATGGCGCTGCTAAGCACAGAAGCAGGTAGGCTGGATTCCCAGAACACCGAGTGAAACGCTGGCGTTCGGCTCTGTTTTGATAGATTTCAGTGCATGTTGTTCTTGTACAACTATGCATGTGACAAAAAAATAATAATAATCTTGAATCTTATTGTTCACAGGGCTATCATGCTGTGTGACCTGCTGTGCCAAATTAGATCCACTAGATTTTGATTATGCGCAAGCAAAGTAGTATCTTTGTGTCACGAATAACAAAAAGAGTGTAAAATTAGTAACGGTACATTCCGTGTGAAGGCTACAACAGAAAATTATATATTTGTTTTCACGTGGTATCGGACGTGTGTGCTGGGGACACCGGGGACCCAACCACTATGCCCCGCGGCTGCTCGAGACAGACCCGCGGGAGAGGCAGACTCCTCCCAGGGTGCAGCAGCAGCTTGGCCGGCTGCTCGGGCGGGACCATTTTCTGCCCTTAGTGCTTTTAGAGGGTGCATTTTTTTTAAAATCAACAGAAAATTATATATTTGTTTTCACATGGTATCAGATGTGTGTGCTGGGGACACGGGGACCCAACCACTATGCCCCGCGGCTGCTTGAGACAGACCCGCGGGAGAGGCAGACTCCTCCCCGGGCGGGACCATTTTCGATCTGCTCCTGCACAAAAAATAAAAGTGGATCGAAATGAATGTTGGTGCCAATCTTTGGTCCATCTAAAGACCTAATTATAATAACAATCGAATATTACTTCAAATGTTTTTTTTGGAAAATATTTAGTTTTTTTGTTTTTTGGGGCTAAAAAAATGGCGCTCATGTAATTAAACTGGGATTTAAAGGGTTAAAACAATGAAAATATAATTAAAACTTTATATGAATATTTCAGAGAGAAGTAGTTTTAAAAGACTGACCAATTTAAAGTGGAAAAAAATATGAATAAATAATAATTTTATAGCACTTTTTGGGGCGTGGCCGTTTTGTGGCCTTAGGACTAATAGTGTGTGCATTTTTTGAAATGGGCTCCTGCAAAAAAAATAAAAGGGGATCAAAATGAATGTTGGTGCCAATCTTTGGTCCATCTAAAGGCCTAATTATAATAACAATCGAATATTACTTCAAATGGTTTTTTTGGAAAATATTTAATTTTTTTGTTTTTTGGGGCTAAAAAAACAGGGCGCTCATGTAATTAAACTGGGATTTAAAGGGTTAAAACAACGAAAATATTTGGAGTCTTCACACACCCCCGTTCTCTGCGGCCTGCTGGAGCGGGGGGGCTGGGAGGAGGAGTTGGCCGTCCGACTGGGGTCTGGAATGTGGGGCCTCCCTGCTGCTACGGAGTCGGGGTGGTCTGCTTCTCCCCACCGCAGGGAAAAGGGTAACACCACCTGGGTCTGGGTGCAGTTTCCCCCTCCAGGGGCAAGGGTACCCAGACCCGGTTCTTAGAGTACGCTTGGGGAGAGTGATTGTGTGTACAGCGTCTCTTTATGTCTGTCTCCACGTTGGTTGAGTGTGGAATAATTGCTTATGAGAGCATGAGGGTGGGAATGGATGTTTGTATCTGTGTGTGCCTGTTTGTCTGTGTCTATATGTCAGGTTGGGTATCAGACGCCACCTCTCTGGGGACATCTCAGGCCCTCCAAGGTTTGGAGGCCTATCTCCCCCCACCACTTCCCCTGCCGGTGGTGGACGCCCTCAGACATCGGTGCGTTGGTGGTTCTTTGTGTCCGGGGGTGGGCGTCCAGGTACACACCGGCTCACTCCTTGGCGGCTGCTTGTCAGGGCCTGGAGCCTGGGGCTTGCTCGGGCCACTTCGGAGGCGGGGTGCCCTCGGCCTGGAGCTCGGTCACTCAGGCACAGCTGGCTGCCGGCGGAGCTCACGGGCGCGTCACTGCAACCCCCCCTGGCTTCTGCTCCGCGGCTGCTGAGTGACCCCTCATCTGGGACTCTCCTCAGCTCTTTCTGGGATAGTGACACGGCTGCCCCTCTGTTGGTCTTCCTTGGTCTCTTGTGTTCTGGGGGCCTCTGGATGTCTGGAGTTTTGATCTCCTCCATACCTGCGTCATGCCCTGGAGGACGGGGAAGTGGCCCCCCACACCCTCTAGCAGATCATTACATGAATGGTAAATGGCCTGCATTTGTATAGCGCTTTTCTAGTCCATAGGACCCCAAAGCGCTTTACACTACATTCAGTCATTCACCCAGTCACACACACATTCACACACTGGCGATAGCAAGCTACATAGTAGCCACAGCTGCACTGGGGCGCACTGACAGAGGCGAGGCTGCCGGACACAGGCGCCACCAGGCCCTCTGACCACCACCAGTAGGCAAACATGGGGTTAGTATCTTGCCCAAGGATATTTGGCATGCAGCCAGGATGCAGCCTGGGATCGAACCACCGACCTTCTGATTAGTGGCTGACCTGCTCTGCCACCTGAGCTACAGCCACCCCACATGAAGCCCACAGCCACATGAAGGAACCTTTTTAAAAAAACAAAAAAACAAACAAAACAAGGGCGTTCATGCTCACAGGTGTACACACAGGTGATCACACACACAAACTACACCCTTTTTGGCTCTTACCTCAAAGCACACTGTGAGCTGTCGATCTTACGTGCTGCACAATAATGTTTAATATTTAGTATTTACTGTCATATTCCCATATATCATTGTGATCTTGTTTATTACTCTCGTTTTCTTCTGCTTGCTTTCTTCTTTCTTTCTCAACAGGTGATCCAGGTGATCGATATATGTATTTTTTGTCTGCTTATTCTGTTGGTTTTTGTTTTTTGCCCTTTTTCCCCGTCCCTCTTCCCCGCTGTTTTTCTTTCCCTCTTTCTTTCTCCCCTTTCTTTCCCCCAGTCAAGTCTGTCCCGTATTCAGCAAGTGAAAATAAAATAAACAATAAAAAGTGAATCAGATGGACCATTACGGCAAGGCTGGGATGGTCCATTTGGTAAAGTAAATCCGTTGGGCATCTTTCTTTGCCTTTAGACAATAATTCTGATGGCAAAAGAGCCAAACGGGACAGGTTAAAAAAAAACAACGAAAATATAATTAAACCTTAATATGAATAATTCAGGGAGAAGTAGTTTTAAAAGACTGACCAATTTAAAGTGGAAAAAAATATGAATAAATAATAATTTTATAGCACTTTTTGGGGCGTGGCCGTTTTGTGGCCTTAAGGACTAATAGTGTGTGCATTTTTTTAAGACCTTCCAAGAAAGCTGTAAGGAGTAAATATTTAAACAAGACATTCTTCAGGCGAAATAAAGACACTCAAGACAGTTTGGATGGTAACAACGTGCGCACGCTGGGTGAGCGCTGCTGTCTCAGGCTCACAACCAGCGTATGTGGCAGTTCTTTATTTATAGCATTTCAGAGTATGTGTGTGTGTGTGTGTATGATCTCAGAGTGTGTGTGTGATTCTGAAGAATGGGCCCCTCTTGGTATTTGGGAGTGTATAGATAAGAACGTCCTGCTCTCCCCTTCCTGGGAGTGAAACGGCTCGTAGAGAACCAGGTACAGAGGAGATGTACTGGGTGAATCATATCTGAGAACACTATGCTTTTGTCTTTACTTCAGCTTCACTTCTAGTGAAACAGTAAAATCATAAAATACGATTAAATGGAAAGAATAAATGGGTAAACAACTATTAACACTAAAATTAAAGATAAACTTTCAATAACATATGAATAGAAGTGGGAAATCTCTTAACAAAAGCAGTATTTACTCTTAACTTCTAAGCCATGTATAATTATAACTGTTTGAATCGTTAACAGAACAGAAAAGTATTAAGTTGTTTCAACTTTGTGAGGAATTTCAATTGTTATATCCACAAACTTTATAAGTCAGATTTACAGTGCAGGAAAACATTACACACTGCTTCACTTACTGTCACATACAGGGAGTGCAGAATTATTAGGCAAATGAGTATTTTGTCCACATCATCCTCTTCATGCATGTTGTCTTACTCCAAGCTGTATAGGCTCGAAAGCCTACTACCAATTAAGCATATTAGGTGATGTGCATCTCTGTAATGAGAAGGGTGTGGTCTAATGACATCAACACCCTATATCAGGTGTGCATAATTATTAGGCAACTTCCTTTCCTTTGGCAAAATGGGTCAAAAGAAGGACTTGACAGGCTCAGAAAAGTCCAAAATAGTGAGATATCTTGCAGAGGGATGCAGCAGTCTTAAAATTGCAAAGCTTCTGAAGCGTGATCATCGAACAATCAAGCGTTTCATTCAAAATAGTCAACAGGGTCGCAAGAAGCGTGTGGAAAAACCAAGGCGCAAAATAACTGCCCATGAACTGAGAAAAGTCAAGCGTGCAGCTGCCAAGATGCCACTTGCCACCAGTTTGGCCATATTTCAGAGCTGCAACATCACTGGAGTGCCCAAAAGCACAAGGTGTGCAATACTCAGAGACATGGCCAAGGTAAGAAAGGCTGAAAGACGACCACCACTGAACAAGACACACAAGCTGAAACGTCAAGACTGGGCCAAGAAATATCTCAAGACTGATTTTTCTAAGGTTTTATGGACTGATGAAATGAGAGTGAGTCTTGATGGGCCAGATGGATGGGCCCGTGGCTGGATTGGTAAAGGGCAGAGAGCTCCAGTCCCACTCAGACGCCAGCAAGGTGGAGGTGGAGTACTGGTTTGGGCTGGTATCATCAAAGATGAGCTTGTGGGGCCTTTTCGGGTTGAGGATGGAGTCAAGCTCAACTCCCAGTCCTACTGCCAGTTTCTGGAAGACACCTTCTTCAAGCAGTGGTACAGGAAGAAGTCTGCATCCTTCAAGAAAAACATGATTTTCATGCAGGACAATGCTCCATCACACGCGTCCAAGTACTCCACAGCGTGGCTGGCAAGAAAGGGTATAAAAGAAGAAAAACTAATGACATGGCCTCCTTGTTCACCTGATCTGAACCCCATTGAGAACCTGTGGTCCATCATCAAATGTGAGATTTACAAGGAGGGAAAACAGTACACCTCTCTGAACAGTGTCTGGGAGGCTGTGGTTGCTGCTGCACGCAATGTTGATGGTGAACAAAACACTGACAGAATCCATGGATGGCAGGCTTTTGAGTGTCCTTGCAAAGAAAGGTGGCTATATTGGTCGCTGATCTGTTTTTGTTTTGTTTTGAATGTCAGAAATGTATATTTGTGAATGTGGAGATGTTATATTGGTTTCACTGGTAAAAATAAATCATTGAAATGGGTATATATTTGTTTTTTGTTAAGTTGCCTAATAATTATGCACAGTAATAGTCACCTGCACACACAGATATCCCCCTAAAATAGCTAAAACTAAAAACAAACTAAAAACTACTTCCAAAAACATTCAGCTTTGATATTAATGAGTTTTTTGGGTTCATTGAGAACATGGTTGTTGTTCAATAATAAAATTATTCCTCAAAAATACAACTTGCCTAATAATTCTGCACTCCCTGTAGAGCTTCACACGAAGATGTTCAGCATCGGTCACAAACACCAATTCAGGAAAGAGGAACTTCGAGCAGGAAGGAATCACCCAGAGAGGCGTCCACAGACCAACATCACAGCTGTGGTGTGTGGTGGCTTCTAAGGAAAGGCAAACTGTGAAGCTGCCCACCCCACCCACAACACACACCAAACAAACCCATCATCCTGTGTTATTGAGCAATTTAACAAGAAACTTGATCTGATTCAGAAAACTGTGCTGCTTGTCTGCTCTCTACATGGACGTCTTCACCATCTCAGCTCAAGAATTGTAAAATATTCTTACTTTTATAGTTAAATGAAAATCTGTTATATTACCAAAAATATTTACTCTTAACTGATAATGACAAGTGGAGGAAGTTTTCAAACTGTTCAATTAGAAAAAGAAACAAACTATAATAATAATGCTAATAATGCTAATAATAATAATAATAATAATGTAGATACAGATCAATAAATATTGTGAAAACACCTCATTAACATTGAGCTCATTTTATATACTTTATATTTTCATTTCAAGCATCATATCCTACAAATCATATGTTACATGAACTGATTCTTATTTAGCACTTCTCTAAACTGCTAAAGTACTCAACGTAATTTACACAACAAACTTCATTCATACAAGTAGTTTTCTTCTGTGTTTAAGTGCTTCTGTCTAACATTCATGCTCTGATAATTTCATTGAAGAACAACTTGTGGTTATGATCTTGCCCAAGGATATTTGACAAGCACACTGGAGCAGCCAGGGACCGAACCACAAACCCACTAATCTTAAGACGACCCACTCTACCACCTCCTGAGCTATGGTCCTGTGGGAATTACAAATCTACAGAAAAAAAGAACAGGTTGTTCATCCACTCAGAAACACAGGCATACACTTAAATTTGTTTAAGTAGATTGAAATATATATATTTTTTTTAAAAATCAGCTGAATTAAGAGGATTAAGCAGAATATGACAGCACAAATTAAAGACAGTGAGAGGAACTCAGCCAGAGCAGCTGCTGTGCTCAATCTACAGGTGGAGAGCACCACCCACGTGTCTTTATGAGATCCAGAGTCACAAAGTAACAGAGTGAAGAGCAGCAGATGAAGCACAAAACACAAAAAGGAAGGAAAGAAGGAAACAAGGTCCATCTGTGTCCATTCAAACAAACAAGCATCAACATCCAGGACTGAAACATGAATCCACTGAGAAACTGAGCGCTCCACCATCCGCTCCACATACACTCACTCCAAACAGGCCATCTTTGATATCCAGTCTATGCTCTGGGCTCCTGCAGCCTCTCCTTCAAAGCTCTGAGGCTTTCTGTCTGCACTGACTCCCTGCTTCTTCAAACCTGTCCTCAGGTGTTCCAGCTTTGCTCCCACATGCTGCTCACAGCCAATCGGATCGTGACTTTCATTCTTCGAGCAGATGCTGGAGCAGATCCAGGCTGCACAGACCCTTCAGGTCAAAAAGCTCAAAGTGACTAATGTGTCCAGAAAGCATCGGCCAACATCAAGTCCCAGGAGAGAGGAAGAAGGTGCTGTTTGTTCAACCACCTGTACTCATACTCCACCCGCTTCGGATGTTATCAGTCCATCAATGGGTGTTATTAGCAGTAATCAGCCTCAACTGCGGCTCAGATTGGCACTAATGCACCTGCTAGCAGTCTCAGTAGGTTGTTATCACCAATTTGTGAGCCGGATTGATGTGTCGCTGTTGGAGGGACAACAATGAATCCAGATCCAGTACAGACAGACTATAATGAGTGTAGGCTCACATTTCACTGTTGTGCATGTTTATGTTTATGTCTTTGGGAGGGAGAATTCATCTTCATGGATATTGATTGTTCTGTCCTAGACAGTAAAAATGAACTTGAAAATGGATTTGTGAATCAAATATAATTCACTATGAATGATGCCATTAAAACTGCTGACACATTCCAAGAAAAGCAGCAACTTCAGTCTATGTGTCAAGAGATGTATTCTAAAGACACTTCTTCAGCTGAGAATCAGAGAGTGGAAACACACAGTTTTACTTGCAGCAAGGGCAGTCACAGAGCGCTCGTACGAGAGTGAGGCTCCGGGACTCGCGCTCTGCTTCTGCTCTGGTCTTTATTTATATGTCAGGGTCAAACAACAGTAGGTACGTTTATCCATGATAGTGGAATGTGGATGTGTATGTGTGCATGTGTGTGTGTGTGTGTGTGTGTGTGTGCGGGGAATAAAACTACTTGTTCAGTTTTTATCTATCGCTAGAAGGAGCTGCTCCTTCTCTGCAGGAAACAGAACAAGTCTTGTAATAAACAACAGTCCGAGTCATCAAAGATCATCATGCAGTATTCCGTCATTCGCAGACTTATTCAAAAGATTATACTGACTACTAAGTACAATTCTCTATTGACACTATGAAATGCATTTTTTGTATGCGGCTCAACGTCACTTTGTGAGCCATAACACGGATAACTATAATTCGTCTATAAATGGAAGATTGTGTTGTCAGCCAGCTAGTTTTCCACATACAGTATAACAAAGCGACACTGTTAGTGAAACTGAACAGTTTCCTTTTTTTCCGGTGTGGCATTAATCACAGTTCCTCCTGAATAATGCATGAGAGACAGCAGGTGTGGTAAAAAAAATAAATCAAATATATAATACAACATAGATAACTAAAGAAGGCTGAGTATCCTAATACTGTACTCAGAAGGCTAGAAGAAAACTTTTTTGTGGAAAGTTTTCAAATGCTTCCTTGTTACCTTGATTCCAACACTGATCACTCACAAAAGGTGGTTGTGTTGTTTTCCAAGATGAATAGTCTGACAAAAACTGCAAGTAGTTTCTTTGTCATGTTTGCATTAAACATACTGATTAATCAGTCACCGTCTGCATAGGAGAAAAAAGTACAGGGACACTTATGTTTATAACTCGTACAGCAGATCAGTTTTTAACATGGTTCCTCTCTTTATCGTACGCTGCTGCGCTTTACTTTGAGTTTTGAAATCACACAATGTGCACGTATATCCTCTGCACAGCAAACACTGGAGTGTTAAAATGTGCTGGGGTAAATGTCTAAGAGTTGATGTTAACCCTCAAAGTGTGATTTAAACACTTTCTGATTTAAATCTCAATGTTGGAGTTATTTGACAAAATCAGTATTGATTTAACTCTTAATAGAGAAAATTCTAAATACTGTAAATCTGCACAGAGGTGTTGCGAAATCAGTTTTACCCCGGTTCTTTTATTCCTCAAGGCATGCAGAGACGGCACCGGTACTCAGTAGTTATTTCACAAAGCCTTTATTCATCTTCATTTAAGCATGCATTCTTCTAGAAGGGAAGACGAGGCCGGTGTCCCTCTGCAAAAATCTTCACCCCTTTGTCTGTTACAGTCAGCTTTATAGAAGTGACCCCATCATAAAACCCCCATGGTGTGCTACAAACTCTGTGTCTGTGTGTGTATGCATGAGCATGTGAGCGCCTGCATGTGCATGTACCCGTGTGTCTATGTGAGTGCACGTGAGTGAGTGTGCGCGTACCTGTGTGAGTGTAACAGTTTTAAGCACTGTGTGTGTCCCTGTGTACGTGGCTTCCTGCCGGTCATAAAAGCCCATCTCCCTTCCAGACCACAGTTATCCAGTTACAAATGTTGAGACCCCCACCCAGGTATCCTCTGGGGAATTTCCACTCAGCATTAACTCCTCTTTGTCTTACTTTCACAGTTCAACTGGGGGAGGGTCTCCTAAAATCTACTTCTAAGTTCATGACACAGTCAGGTCTTTATTTATATCCAGGGCAGTGTCAGTGTCTCTAAAACAATTCTACATGCTATCTACACATTTTTAAACTCACACATAAGCTACGCATATCTTCACTGGTTAAATTTTTTTAACTCTGTCATCAGTTAATTTAATAACTTTAACTCTGTATAGAGTTCAATTGTAACTCCAGTTAAGCCCAGCCCTGCCAGACACCCCCAATGCGGGCATTTTACTTCGTAGGTTGAAGCCTCATGGAAGAACGGCACTGATTTTGCACATGCATGCACTTCTACAGGGTAAGTGGAATTAAGTCAAACTTTCTAAGATAGTTAGAGACCGGTGCTATAAAATGTATTTTGTGCATGTAAACGATTTAAACAAAGAAAATATGCTAGCCTTTGTTGCTAGCAAGAAAGAGTTAATGTTAGCTAGCGGTCCATGCAAACTGTTAATAGCCGCTAACTATATCAATGTCACAGATCAGAATTTTTGCAGAATTTGACATCAAAAGAACTGCAAAACACATGCGCTGTTTCATACGTCGTCTGAATGACTCAGGGTAGGTTTATTTAGTCCTCTTCAAATTTTAATCAGAAAAATGTTGGTCCAGGTTAAATATAATCAACAACAGAAGTATGTGAATATTGTAGGAGCATCTTACATTGATGTAGATTCGGGTTTGTGTTTTTAGCTAAGGTGTTGTTTGTATTAACAAACTGTTAAACACCATATAAAGTAAGTAAGAAGCAGTGCTGACACCAGAAGCACACTGAGTTTCTTTGTACCATCTTTCCCACTCATTGAGAGATTTTGCCTGCCACCTGATACAAACATTACTTACCAGGATGCGACAGGGACAGAGGTTGATGAGGAAATATTCAGTGACCTTGCTGGACAGGGCAATGTGCTGTTAACAGTATTTTCCAATTCAATTCAATTTTATTTATATAGCGCCAAATCACAACAAAAGTCGCCTGAATGGTGCTTTATACTGTAAAGTAGATATAGAGAAAAGCCCAACAATCATATGACCCCCTATGAGCAAGCACTTTGGCGACAGTGGGAAGGAAAAACTCCCTTTTAACAGGAAGAAACCTCCGGCAGAACCAGGCTCAGGGAGGGGCGGGGCCATCTGCTGCGACCGGTTGGGGTGAAAGAAGGAAGACAGGATAAAGACATGCCGTGGAAGAGAGACAGAGATTAATAACAGATATGATTCAATGCAGAGAGGTCTATTAACACATAGTGAGTGAGAAAGGTGACTGGAAAGAAAAAACTCAGTGAGATGAGGAGAAATCCATCTGATTTAGTGTATCTTTCCAATGATGGTACGATACACTAAAAAGTATAATCAAGCACTTTACATTCAGTTGAACAAATTATTTGACGTTTTCTCTTTCTTTAGTGTTTTCGGACCTGTCTTCTGCCTCTGAGGTGTCTGACTCCAACTCAAACTTCAGTCCCATGCAGGAGACGAAGAATTGACAATACTGCTGCAGTAGCTGCTAAACAGGTTGCTACTGTAACGCTTCCAGCTCTTCAAAAATCACAGACGCTCAGAAAGGTTGGCTTTTCACAGTTTATTCCTGCAGAAGACATAAAACATACTCAACAGGTGTCTTCTGATGGTACCAGCAATTGTAGCTCCCTCACAGTACAAACGCGCGCTGTGTGGAGCGGAAGCCTTAGCAGCTTGTAAACGCTAGAATGAGATCCGGTTTCTGGGTTTTCAAAATAAAATACAATAAAATGATGAAATTCACACTTAAAATAATAATTAAGACCAGGTAAGTGCATGTTTTTCAGATGTATTTTTAACTCCGTTACACTACAAAGCTTGAATCTTGTCCTTTGTTTTTTTCCTCTCAAGTTTCTGGAAAGGTCCTGTAACGTCGGGTTGTGTTTAGTGGTTGAGAGGAGGCGGTAGAAACCTTAGCAGGATAGTAGGAAGAATACACGATCACACTGGTACTAGGAATTCCACAGCGTATCCTTTAATGCACATTCTCTTCTTCAACCATATAAGCCCGGTTGAACGGCTGCAGCTTAACAAACATAATGCGCAGTGTTCGTACAACCCATACGTTGCAAACAAAAAGAAAAACAAAAGAAAGGTCTCTCCTCATGCACTAGCGTGCAAGCACATGTCCAGAGAATCACAGAGAGAGGGCAGTGGCACAAACTGATGACACCATCAACCCTCGACTTGAGTGTCTTAAAGGGTCACCACACCATTGTGACTGTTACATATTCCCCCCGGATTAAACAAAGGCTGTCCTCAGCCGGACCCAGGTGACCCTCCTCCCGCTACCCCCTTTCACCACACATGGCTACTTTAGGTAGTAAGCAGGATGTGGAGGAGTCGCTAGACGCCCTTACCAGCATTGGTACAGTCAAGACTTAACCAGCCGCCATACATGGTCAGCAGGATAAGAAGTTAAAACCAAAACAGGGAAATGTACAGTGCAAAATTGACAAACTGGCATACATGACAGTGTCCCACATGGTGAATGTCCATTTAAATAAATGTTATAGAAAGAAAATAAACTTAGGATAGCCAGGATAATTACAGAATGAAATTCCCTTTTTCTTTCATTGCGTTTCTTCTTTTTCAAAAACTGCAACAGTCAACATAATATGTGAAAACAGTATGAGAAAGTACTGCAGAAAACTTAAACAACGGTCCCGTTACAACAGTAACCAACACGAAATACATTTTTAAAAAAATGCAAATTCAGGAACTATGGCCAAGCTGCATTGAACCCATGCCCAGGAAATGCAGGTCCACGCACATCCAATGGAGCCACGACGCAGAGGCCAAACAGAGAACGGCACCACAGTCCACAAACAGCGCTGGAGCGGCTCCAGTCGTTGCCATGGAAATGCACCGCCGCGACCGTTTGATCCTCCCGACGTCCGCGTCCAGGCCAGCCTGGTCCGTTCCCGCGAAACATGGCGGACATCCACTTCGCCGCGTCGTACCTTTTTACGTACCAATCATCAGCTGCTCGAAGATACTGCACACTGAGGTCCAAGAGAAGATGTTCGGGCGCCATTTTGTAACGTCGGGTTGTGTTTAGTGGTTGAGAGGAGGCGGTAGAAACCTTAGCAGGATAGTAGGAAGAATACACGATCACACTGGTACTAGGAATTCCACAGCGTATCTGTAGCCGCTAAACTGGTGACCTAAATCTTCGCCACCACGTCTATATACATACAAGCATAAGGGGAGAGAGTGAATCAGCGCTCGGAGTATGGACACTGGGCCGGCTTTAAACACACCTCTTATTTTTTTAGAAGAACAGCCAGAATCACAAGTAGGAGTTAAAATCCCCACTATACAATAAAAATAAATGTTCCCAACCCGCTAAAAAGCCCTGCCGGCAGAGATTAAAATACAATTAAAAAAAAATCAAAGCTAAATGAATGTCCTTTTTATACGATAAAACTTCCCCCCCAGAGTCCTCTATTCCCAGTGTCCAACCACACACACTCGGGCAAATGTTCCTTAGCTGAAAGAGACAGAACGGGAGCTCCTCTTCCGAGATGGGAAAATCTCGCCAGCAGAAGGTCAGGGAGGAGGCTCCTATCCCCACCAGGCGGCGCGTGACCGTGCAGTCCAGCCACTCTCCGCACACGGCTTCCCTCGTAGCCCGGCCCTAAAACAACAAACACGGGCCAGCAACGTAGTCGGCACAGCCACTGTTACCCTTCCCCGGCAAAACCACGCCTAGCGCCCAACAGTGGGAAAGCGATACTCACGGATGCAGGCAGAGGCGTCCCCTCTGCCCTACTGTGGATTTCACGCGTCGCCTCCCACTGTTGCTATTCTGTCCGTCAGAACTGAATCGCCGGGTTATGCTGGCCGATCGCCGGAAGTCTCGCGACGGCGCACAGGCAGGCCGGTCCTTCTATACATGCGCTCGTTTGCACACGTTCGGTTTCCTGCTCTTCGCTTTCCGTGTGTCTCTCCTGCCGTCTTTGCGCTCACTGTCTCCCTTAAGTCAGTTTGGCGGCCAATAGGCCACCTCAGGGGGCACGCCCCCACCTCACAGGTGTACGCAATTATCTGTCCAATCCACAGTGGAATAAAAAAAAGAATACTGTACAACACAAAACACAGTATAAATATGGAGATAAAATCATGCAATAAGAACATCAATAAACAATCATGCAATTGCACTAGAACAATAAAACATGCAAATAAAATCACTATGTAGCAGCACACAGTCTGATTCAAAACAAAATATAAAAACACAATTCTCCACTGTGTGACATATCCTTTAATGCACATTCTCTTCTTCAACCATATAAGCCCGGTTGAACGGCTGCAGCTTAACAAACATAATGCGCAGTGTTCGTACAACCCATACGTTGCAAACAAAAAGAAAAACAAAAGAAAGGTCTCTCCTCATGCACTAGCGTGCAAGCACATGTCCAGAGAATCACAGAGAGAGGGCAGTGGCACAAACTGATGACACCATCAACCCTCGACTTGAGTGTCTTAAAGGGACACCACACCATTGTGACTGTTACAGTCCCTTATTCTCAATGTTCATTTTCTCTTTTTGTTTGCATTTTCATTTTTAATAGTTAATTGAAACTTTCTTAAGAAGCAAGTCTGGTGGTGACAAAGTAATACAGGAATACCAAGCAACAAACACCATGAAGGACGCCACAAGATGACAAATGGTTAACATACTTGTGGCTCACACGATTGATAGTCATGGGTATGTATTCAGTGTATGTTGTGTTCTAGGACTGGGCGATATGGCCCAAAATTCATATCTCAATATTCTTTAGCTGGATAGCGATATACGATATAGTCAAAATGTAAACTAACAGACGCTGAGCATAATAACAAAGAGACAGATTTCACAGCTGCTCTGTTCCCAACTTCTACTGCGTGACTGACAGCCTGGAGTTTGAAATCCTCTTTGTAACCATGTCTCTGAACAGGTGCCATTTATGGTCCTTATACACACACAGTAATAATACGTTGAAGCACAGTATGCATTACTTGCGAGGCTCCTGACTACAGCAGCCGTAATGCTCCGACAATCCTTTAAGCGGTGCGGCTTCGTACTTTACCAAAGTTGTACTAAAGCATTTTTGACAGATTGCTGAGCGCCGTGTACCACATTAAATCGGTTCACAGTTGTATTTGTTTCTAGTATAGTTATAAATAAGATGATCAAATATCTGCTCACTGATTAGATCCAGTATCTATTACCAACCCGTTCTCACTCCCGACGCGTAAAATACTGACGATTTGTCAGTTTCTCTTTATTTCGCTAAGGATTTTTCTTTAACTCTTATTGGGATTAGAGAAATTATTTCCCTGCTATTGTTCATATTACCATGGCATTAATCACATAATCTCCAAGTAGGGATATTGCATTTAGATGTTTAAACATATTGGCACCCAATTAAGCTTTTATTACAGGTCCAGCAAGAACCACGTTAAACTGTTGAGGTGAATCTATAATTTTAAAGGCTTTTGAATGTTTTTATATTCTTACACTGAAGTCCAGACTTCAGTGGGTGAGAGACTGAGTTGCAGGTTGACAGGAAACGCCATGCCTTGCAAAAGTGAAACTGAAAGCAGAGTCTAAGTGCAAACTAAGAGCAGGTTACTTTATTATGCATTTATAGCTTTGAGTAAGCTTTAAGTAGTTGTGTTAGAGTGAAACATTTGTTTTATACATTTTATATATAAGTCAAGATCAGTACACACAGGATGGCCTTAGCCTGGGTGCCTAAGCTGAGGTCAATTAAAATGCAGCGTGAGGAACACACATGCACAGACATACACACATACACACACATAGTTTCAGTTGTGTACGTGCTGGCCTTCTGTCTGGTGGAAAGGTTACAAGGTTTAGCTGATGAAGTGAAGGGTGAAACAGAGGGCAGCAGAAGCTGACACACACATACACGTACATATAAGTAGACTCATTTAGCAGGTAAAAGTTAAGATGTGTTTTGCTTAAGTTTGCAAAGTTTGGGTGCGTACGTGTTAGTCTGTTCCAGGAAGTACACCAGATGTCCCAGAGATAAGCTACAGCGAAGGCGAACTTGTGGGACGACACCTGGATGGAGACGAGACGCGATGTTCTTTTAAACTGTGTCAAAGTTAACTGAACGTTGGTGGTTTTGGATTGACGTATGCTGTGTTGAATCTGCCTGGCAACCGAAGGGGGGGCTGTACTATCTTACCCCTATAAAACCTTTGTTCTGACTATTGTAAGACAGTTCAACACTGAATCTGCACAGTGTTGGACTCCACATGTGTATTCATTAAAATGTCGTCTAATTGCACCCGGCCGGATCAGTGGTCATTATTTTGGATTCCTCCCTCAATTTCTGAACCCTTAACACTCTTAACGTGATATCTTGTGAAGAAAGGCGCTCTTGGCTGAATTTTTATACTTTATACTTTTTTATAAGAATCAAAAATGTGCCTCTCAAAATTTTTCCAAACACCAACCTTAAAGATGTTTCAGTCTTCTCTTCTCAGATATCAAGGGTCCAATTTCTTCACAACTTTCCTAATGTAAAAAAAATAAAAAATAACAAAGCATGTCATTGTAGAGAAAACAAAGTTTTCTTTGTTTATTAAAGTTTCTTCATGCAGGCCCATATGACAGAGAACGTGCATCTTCTTTTTGTTTTCATATTTTAATTTATATTTAAGTGTGTTGTGGTTTGCAGTGTTTTGTGTTGTTTCACTTTAACAAAACACGTACAAACTCCAAAACACGTACAAAACCCAACAGAAGTGCTCCAGGATGCTAGGGGGCAGTGTTGAGCTTTTGTTACCTAGAGGCTACACACGCCAGGAAGTACCAACGACCGGATTTGGTGTGTGGTAGTAACAGGTAAATGAAATTTTTTTTAAATTATTTGAATATATATGAGTGCCTGTGCATAAATACACAAACAATACACATATGCTTTCAATTGTGTAATTTAAGGTATCTAGGTAGCTCTGTTTTGGAAGTTCAGTTAACGCTACAAATGTGTTTTGGAGTTTGTACGTGCTTTGTCTCTAGGGGCCACCGTATATACTTATATATAAACATATATAAATAAAATGACGCTTTTTTTTTTTTTTTTTTTACATTAGTAATTCCTTTTGTGCATAATTTTACATTGTTGTTAATAATAAATTAATTAAAGCAAAAACCCACCTGAAGAGCCGGTTGGGAGCCGAAAGAGCCGGCTCTTTTTAGTGCCAAAAGAGCCGGTTCTGTAAAAAGAGCTGGAAATCCCATCACTATCAGGTTGATTGCTGATGTGGGTCCAAAATATGGCAAAAGCTGTTGCAATCCAGGACAAATCATTCTGTGCCTCGGGTCCATCAATGACTAGCTTTGGATGTATTTGGGTGAGTGGAAAAGATCCTCTTTCCTGATGATAAATATTGCCATGGTTGTTTGCTCTGGTTCTTCACCCTGACTTTCTAGAATGTTCAGTTAAGAAAATAAAATGACAACTGAAAAAAGACAAATTGTAGCCCTCCAAGGCCTACTGTCCAAGACTTTTTTACATCTCTGTTCAGTGTAGTTCATTTTATGTCTTTTATCATATCTTTGTCTCCTCTGTGTCCTTCCCTTAGCGTTCCCCCAGTTAAGTAAGTCTTGTCTTCATGTTTTCCTAGTTACCCGTATTCCTAGTTATTTCTCTTTGTGTTGCTCTCACTTTCTTGCCCCTCACTCTCCGTCTCTCCCACTCTCTTGCTGTCCCTTGCTCCCTCGCCCTCTCTCTCCTACTATTCCCTGAGTTTTGTGTGTTGAATTTAGTTTCTGTCTCTCTTTGTCACATGTTTTCTCCCTCTTGCTCTGTTTCCTGTCTAAGTGGTAATCGTCTGTGTAATAGAACCACGACATGCTTTCCATCATCTTTATTTACTCTCACTTTTACACGGTTGTTGCTGCAAAGGCACTCCGCCATCTGCAGCTCTGCAGCTGCCAGTCACTCACATCAACAACATCCACAGACAGCAGGCAGAACACCGATTTTAAGCTGGCAAGGCGTGATTGCAGATGCCGCGCAGGTACGTCCAACTCACCTGGAGCAGCATCGATCAAATCAAATCAAATCACTTTTATTGTCACGTCACATGTGCAGGTACACTGGTACAGTACATGTGAGTGAAATTCTTGTGTGCGAGCTTCACAAGCAACAGAGTTGTGCAAAAATACAATAACGTAAAACAAGCAAAATATAAAAATGGCTAATCTAAAAAGTAATAAATATATGTACAATATATAAAGGTATTGTTAGGGTTCAAAATGTTGAGGGGGAATCCAAAATAACCACAGATCCGGGCGTGTGCAATTAGACGGCATTTTAATGAATACACATGTGTGAGTCCAACAGCCCAATCAGTGTTGAACTGTCTTACAAAAGTCAAAACAAAGACTTTATAGAGGTGAGAATTGTACCGCCCCCTCTTCCGTTGCTAGGCAGATTTAATACAGCATACGTCAATGCAAAACCACAAACGTTCACTTAACTTTGACACAGTTTTAAAAGAACATCTTCGGCTCGGTGCTTCCCCTCAGCTCGTCTTCGCTGTCGCTTATCTCTGGGACATCTGGTGTACTTCCTGGAACAGACTAACACGTACGCCTCGACTTTGCAGCCATAAGCAAAACATAATTAAACTCTTGCCTATATAAATGCGTCTATCTAATATGTGTGTGCGTGCACGTGCGGGGGCGCGTGCGTGCTGTGTACTGCGTACGTGTCATGACCTCTCTCACTATATGTGTCTGTATGTGTGTGTATGTCTGTCTGTGCGTGCAGAGTTTGCATCTGCTTTCTGAACCTTAGTTGACCTCAACTTAGGCAACCAGGCTAAGGCCATCCTGTGTGTAATGATCTCCTCAGAAGTATTGCACTGAGACTCTGCTTTCGGTTTCACTTCTGCAGAAGCATGCCTTGCAGAAGTGTTTCCTGTCTCATTTTGGCAGTTACTCTTTCACCCTGCAGTCTGCATAAACATTTAAGATTATAAATTCAACAGCATTTCGGGTTATAGATTCAACTCAACAGTTTAGGGTGGTTCTAACTGGACCTGTAATAAAGGCTCATATGATACCAATATGTTTGAACATCTGAATGCATCTGGATGCAACATCACTATTAATAATGAAATGTTAATGATGATTATAAAAATAGCAGCAAATAATAGCAGTAAAATATTTCTCTTCCTGACAGTATATACATTACTGAACGTGTGTACTAAATATGTTTTTCTACGTGTGTGTGTGTGTGTGTGTATATAGTGTGTATATACATGTCTTACAAATGAAATAAAGTAAACAATAAAATAAGATATATAAAATATACAGAGGTTAGTATGTGCAAAACAGTGGTATTTATATACAGTGTGGAGTGCATAATGTTGAAGTTCCAGTAGTGAGGGTGAGGTGTCTATGAAGTGTTCAGCAGTCTGATGGCCTGGTGGAAAAAGCTGTCTCTCAGTCTGCTGGTACGGGACCGGATGCTGCAGAACCTCCTTCCTGATGGAAGTAGTCTGAAGAGTTTATGGCTGGGGTGACTGGAGTCCTTGATGATCCTCCCCGCTTTCCTCAGGCACCGCTTCCTGTAGATGTCTTGGAGGGAGGGAAGCTCACCTCCAATTATTCTTTCAGCACAACGCACTACTCTCTGGAGAGCTTTGCGGTTGTAGGCGGTGCTGTTGCCATACCAGGTGGTGATGCATCCAGTGAGGATGCTCTCAATGGCACAGCGATAGAAGGTCCTGAGGATGCGGGGGCTCATGCCGAATCTTTTCAGTCTCCTGAGAAAGAAGAGGAGCTGCTGCGCCTTCTTCACTGTTTTGTTTGTGTGTACTGACCACGTAAGATCCTCAGCCAGATGTACACTAAGGAAGCGGAAGCTGCTCACTCTCTCCACAGCGGCGCCGTTGATGGTAATGGGGGTGTGTACTCCTCTGCACCTCCGGAAGTCCACTATCAGCTCCTTTGTCTTTGCGACGTTGAGGGTGAGATGGTTGTCTTGACACCAGTGGGTCAGGGCGCTGACCTCCTCCCTGTAGGCCGTCTCATCACCGTTGGTGATAAGACCCACCACTGTAGTGTCGTCCGCAAACTTCACAATGATGTTGGAGTTGCTCGTGGCCGTGCAGTCGTAGGTGTAGAGTGAGTACAGGAGAGGGCTCAGTACACACCCCTGTGGAGCACCAGTGTTCAGTGTGATGGGGGATGAGGTGGTGCTGCCCAGTCTGACCACTTGGCGTCTGTCAGACAGGAAGTTAAGGATCCAGCTGCAGAGGAGCTGCTCAGTCCTAGATCCTGCAGTTTCCTGTCCAGCTTCGAGGAACGATGGTGTTGAATGCTGAGCTGTAATCTACAAACAGCATTCTCACATACGTGTCTCTCTTCTCCAGGTGTGACAGGGCAGCATGGAGTGTCAGGGCTATGGCATCATCAGTGGACCTGTTGTGGCGGTATGCGAACTGTAGAGGGTCCAGTGAGTCGGGTAGTGCAGAGCAGATGAAGTCCCTGACCAGCTTCTCGAAGCATTTGCTCACGATGGGGGTCAGGGCTACAGGTCGCCAGTCGTTCAATGAGGAGATGGTGGAGGATTTGGGTACAGGGACGATGGTGGCCATTTTGAAGCAGGCTGGGACTACAGACAGAGAGAGGGAAAGGTTGAAGATGTGTGTAAACACTCCAGCCAGCTGAGCCGCGCATGACTTGAGGACGCGGCCGGGAATCCCGTCCGGACCAGTAGCTTTGCGTGCATTCACTCTCCTGAAGCACTTCCGCACATCCTCCTCAGACACAGTGTGCGCACTGACGTCATCCGCGGTGCGCACACTGTCCGGTCTCATGGTGTTCGCTGTGTCGAATCTGGCGTAGAATACGTTTAGATCCTCACACAGAGAGGCCGTGGTCTGCGGTGTGCTGGTTTTCCCTCTAAAGTCTGTGATCGTGTTTAGTCCCTGCCACATACTCCGAGGGTTGTCAAACTGTTGCTCCACCCTGTCCCTGTACTCACGTTTGGCTGCTTTGATCGTCTTCCGGAGTTAGTAATGTGCGTGTTTGTAGTCCGATGTGTTCGCGGAGGCAAAAGCGGTGCTCCGTGCCGCCAGTGCCGTGCGAACATCTCCGTTAATCCAGGGTTTTTGATTTGGGAAGGATTTAACTGTTCTGGATGGGACGACATCTTCCACGCATTTTCTGATAAATCCACAGACTGAGTCTGTGTACTCATCGATGTCTTTAGCAGCCACGTGAAACATTTCCCAGTCCGCGTGATCAAAACAGTCCCGCAGTGTAGACTCCGATTGGTCCGACCAATGATGCACCGCCCTCAGGGTTGGAGCTTCCTGTTTCAGCTTCTGCCTGTAGGCGGGTAGAAGCAGGATGGAGCGGTGATCTGATTGGCCGAATGGGGCGCGGGGGAGGGCTTTGTACGCATCCCGGAAGGAGGTGTAGCAGTGGTCAAGAAGCCGGTCTCCACGAGTGTTGAAATGGATGTGTTGGTGTAGTTTTGGTGAGACTTTCTTCAGGTTACCCTTATTAAAGTCCCCGGTCGTGATAAACGCCGCCTCTGGGTGTGCGGTTTCCTCACTGCTGATCGCGCTGTACAGTTCCCTGAGTGCTCGGTCAGTGTCGGCTTGTGGGGGAATGTAAACAGCCGTAATAATGACTGCTGTGAATTCCCTCGGTAGCCAGAATGGCCGGCACTTAACCATCAGGTACTCCAGGTCCGGTGAGCAGAAGGATTTGACCGGGTGCACGTTCGCATAATCACACCAGCTGTTGTTGATCATGAAACACACACCACCGCCTCTGCTTTTCCCAGTAAGCTCCTGTGAGCTCCATCGCAGACCATGCCCCACCACAGTCAGTTTCAATCTTTCAATTAGTATTTGCCAGTTAGCCTCCCAGTTTTGTTATGTTCTGTAAAATCAGCAATAAACCCATAGCTGAGCACAGTCCTGCCTGTGTGTCTACACTTTGGGTCCGAAACCCTGCCTGCCGCACCCAGCACTAACTGACATCTTTTTTTTTGTCTCCAAAGTGTTTGTAGCTGTTTTTTGGGTTTTTTTTTCAGAAGATCTCAAGAATGGATACATCTTTTAATAATTTGAAGAAAACATAATCTTTTGTGATATGACTTTTGTTTAGAATGGCATCTAGTAGGTTGGATTATTAACTCTCTTCACACCGTCCAAATGAAAAAAACAACACCAACATCTAAGAAGAATTTGGAGGATTTTTTGAAAAACAAAAACAAAAACATTTTCCTTCATTAACAATTAACAATAACAGTTTATCTTTATTTTATACTTAGTGTTTTAAATAAATGATATTTCAGGCTGATGACTGAGCAGTCACTAAACCACTGAAATTATGTTGAGACATTCATAAATTTCAATGATACTATATGTAAAAGTTTTACAATTTACAGTAAACTCTTGAAATTTTGTGTACTGACACGTTATCATAATGTCAGCCACTATATTATGATGGGGTAATAAAGGCAGAAGATAAAGTGAAAGGTTACTTAAAGATCAAGCTCATACACGTCTCTTTAAGTCCAGCCACAGTCCAAAAAGATAAGATGTTATATAAAGTGTGTAACTATGGTGGCCTAATAAAGAATTTGAAAAGTGAAAGAATTTTTTCACTTTTAACATTAACAGAGTAATAAAACAAAGACAGTTCATCTGAGATGGTAGTTCATCTGGTCTGCCTTCCATAGTTATACAACAGGAGAAAAATGAGTGAATGACCGTCATAGTACCTGTACCTTAGCTTAGTGTAAAAAAATAAAGTAAATCTGTAGTTAAATAGTATTTGTTATACAGTTTGGGTTATTTCACATAGAATTTAGTATTGCATACTGGTGACTTATAGAGGGAAATTGGAAAACGTGGGGGGTGGCGGGGTGCTGATGCACCTGTAGCGCTGCCCTGAGGGAAGCAGGCTGAACAAGTTAAAACCAAGGTGGGAACTGATGATGTTTGTTGTTCTGTTGATGCAGCAGGAGGAATAAATATCCATCAGAGAGGGGAGAGGGCAATCAATGATCTTCTGTGCTGACTTGACTACACTCTGAAGTCTCGCTCTGTCCGCCTTAGTACACCTGCTGTACCATACTGTGATGCCATATGTCAGCAGGCTCTCAGTGGACGAGCGGTAGAAGGTCAGCAGCAGGTTGGAGTCTAATTTCTACATTCCAAGGACCCTCAGGAAGTACAGCCCCTGCTCGGCCTTCTTGACGACTGCTGTGATGTAGTCTGTCCAGGAGATGTCAGCGGAGATGAGGACACCAAGGAACTGGAAGGTATGGACCGTCTCTACACACTCCCTTAAGTGTTTTAAATAAATCTGTGAAGGTTCTCAGTCATCCAGGTCATCGTAGTCAAAGGAGTTTGCAAAGAAAACCGTCTGGACTTCTTTAAGTTGCTTGAAGACGTTTCACCTCTCATCCGAGAAGCTTCTTCAGTTCTAAGGTCAAATGGCCGAGAGTCCCAGATTTAAACCCAGTGGGAGTATCCCCCCAAGGAGGGACAAAGGACCCCCTGGTGATCCTCTAATCACATGAGCCAAGATGTGAAAGCGGGTGGGGGTCACAATCAGCCAGGGTTTCGGGTGAGCTAATTGTGAAACCTGGCCCCACCTTGTCATGTGAATTCCTGAGGTCAGATGGCCCAGGATGTGAGTGGGCGTTAAGGCGTCTGGGAAGGGAACTCAAAACCATCTATAATCCAGTTTTGAGTTCCCTCCCCAGAACTATATATATAAGAAATCATATATATATATATATA
This sequence comes from Oreochromis aureus, assembly GCF_013358895.1. Classification (NCBI taxonomy): domain Eukaryota; kingdom Metazoa; phylum Chordata; class Actinopteri; order Cichliformes; family Cichlidae; genus Oreochromis; species Oreochromis aureus. The sequence continues at coordinate 133,444,329 of NC_052944.1, read as the reverse complement.
TAAGTTGAAGAAGTTGAACTGAAGGCCAACCTTTACATGGAGCCAAACTTTACATGGAGGAAGTGGAAAGGAAGGCTCTTGGCTCTTTCAAAGGAAGAGCACCCAGCCACTGGTACAGATATGTAGACGACACCTGGGTCAAAATCAAGACAGAAAAAGTGGAATCCTTCACTGCGCACATTAACGCTGTGGATAAAAACATCAAGTTCACCAGGGAAGACACAAAGGATAACTGTTTGCCTTTCCTGGACTGCGCCGTGCACATTGAAGAGAATGGCAACCTCAACATTGAAGTTTACCGGAAGCCCACACACACGGACCAGTACCTCCTCTTTGACTCCCATCACCCTCTGGAACACAAACTTGGAGTAATTAGGACCCTACACCACCGGGCAGAACATGTTCCCTCTAAGCCTGAAGGGAAAAAGAAGGAACACACACATGTAAAGGAAGCACTCAAAACATGCGGTTATCCTAACTGGGCGTTCATAAAGTCAGCAAAGAGGCACAGAAAAGAAGATCAGACACCAGCGAGGGAGGATAAGAAAGACAGACGCAACAACGTTGTCATCCCCTATGTAGCCGGTGTATCAGAGAAACTCAGGAGAGTTTTCTCCAAGCACGACATCCCAGTGTACTTCAGACCCAGCAACACACTCAGACACAAACTGGTTCACCCGAAAGACAAAACTCCAAAACACAGACTGAACAACGTGGTGTATGCGGTACAGTGCAGCGAGGAATGCCCAGGCCTCTACATTGGAGAGACCAAACAGCCACTTCACAAGCGCATGGCACAACATAGAAGAGCCACCTCCACAGGACAAGACTCAGCAGTCCATCTGCATCTAAAGGATAAAGGTCACTCTTTCGAGGATGCCAATGTTCACATTTTGGACAGAGAGGACAGATGGTTTGAAAGAGGAGTGAAAGAGGCCATCTATGTCCACTGTGAGCGACCATCTTTGAACAGAGGCGGTGGTTTACTGACACCAACTGTCTGCCATCTATAATCCAGTTTTGAGTTCCCTCCCAGACGCCTTAACGCCCACTCACATCCTGGGCCATCTGACCTCAGGAATTCACATGACAAGGTGGGGCCAGGTTTCACAATGAGCTCACCCGAAACCCTGGCTGATTAGGTCCCACACCCGCTTTCACACCTTGGCTCATGTGATTAGAGGATCACCAGGGGGGCCTTTGTCCCTCTTTGGGGGGATACTCCCACTGGGTTTAAATCTGGGACTCTCGGCCATTTGACCTTAGAACTGAAGAAGCTTCTCGGATGAGAGGTGAAACGTCTTCAAGCAACTTAAAGAAGTTGTTAAAGTTCTGATATTGAGGTGGAATCCAAAATAACCACTGACCCGGCCTGGTGCAATTAGACGACATTTTAATGAATTACACATGTGGAGTCCAACAGTTCAGTGTTGAACTATCTTACAATAGTCAGAACAAAGACTTTATAGGGTTGGGGGTGATACTGCTCCCCCCCCTTCTGTTGCCAAGCAGACTCAATACAGCATACGTCACTCCAAAACCACAACCGTTCTGTTAACTTTGAACACAGTTTAAAAAAAGAACATCATCTTCGGCTCGAACCCAGGTGCTTGCTGTCACCATCCTGCCCAGGCTTATCTTCTGGAACATCAGGCCCACATTCTGCACAAACTGTCACTCATGCAGGCACAACTTTGCAGTTGCAAGCAAAGCATAATTAAACTCTTACCTATATAAATGAGTCTACCTAATATGTGTGTGTATGTGGGTGTATGTGTGTCAGCTTCTGCTGCCCTTTGTTTCACCTCTCAGCTCCCCAGCTAGACCTTGTAACCTTTCCACTAGACAGAAGGCCAGCCCGTACACAACTGAAACTATGTGTGTGTATGTGTGTAATAATCTTGACTTACATGTAAAATATATAAAACAAATGTTTCAATCTAATACAACTACTTAAAGCTTAATCAAAGCTTAATCAAAAATATAAATGCATCAAAGATGATAATAGCATCATCCAAACTGCTCCTCAGACTTACTTGCACTGAGACTGTGCTTTCGGTTTCACTTCTGCAGAAGCATGCAGTTTCCTGTCTTATTTTGAGGATACTCAGCGTTAGGCCTTTTCTTTCACAATGCAGTCTGCCCATAAACTTTTAAGATTATAGATTCAAAAGCATTTCGGGTTATAGATTCAACTCAGCAGTTTGAAGTGGTTATAACTGGACCTGTAATAAAGGCTGATATGATACCAATATGTTTGAACATTTGAATGCAATATCAATACCTCTTGTATCAATACTTCTTGTATACATATGTTTGCTATATGATTATGTTGCAACAGTAATGACAGTAATAACAATAATAACAAAATAATAAAAATAGAATTAATAAAAATAAAATAATAAAAAATGGAAATAATAAAAATGACAAAAAATAATACTTCCTTCCCAACAAAGTCCAGACGCTTTTCTTTGCAAACTCCTTTGACTACGTTGACCTGGATGACTGAGAACCTTCACAGACAGAAAGTTGATTTAGTTCTTTCGTTCCTGTTCTGTTTAAACATATCCCTGTTCAGGACACTACCAGCTTTCTTCCCATCATGAGCTGCACCACCCAAGAAGGTGGGACATGCCAGTGAAGCACTGATTCATGTCCTTCAGGTCTGTGTTTCTTCATATTTGTTATCAAATTATGCCCCTAAAGCCTTAACTTTAACAGTTTATTTGGCATATGGCCTTTTTATCCATGCAAGTCCTCCAACAATGTAGTTTATATTTAAAAAAGTGTGCAGAAATCTGAAATGGCACAAATACTGATAGATCAAAAATGTCAATAAAAATAATAAAGAAAACCATAAAGAAATGAAAAACAAAATGGAAATAATTACATATTTAACTATCACAGATGCAGTAACTTTGTCATTTCCTAAAGTGTGTGAAGACATAATCCTAACGGTGATGAGGCAGAATTTATTACATTTTTCAATGGCATGAATATTTGGGATTTTCTATGCAGTATTTGTCCATCTAAAGAAAAATAACATTAATATGGTCTGTAGTGCATCTGATCTATGGTTGTCATCATTCATGTATCACCCCAAGGGTGCACCCCAAAGGGATCAATAAAGTGAAGTCTACCTGTGGTTAAGTATTTTGTACAATTTTGTCTTTGTTTTTCTTTTGCCAACAGAAGATCCAGCGTCAGCCCTTTTCTGCTGTCTTATTGCAGTTGGAACCACTCCCATCACCACATTTGCCACAGATGACTTTGGAGAAGGTTTGCTGTATCTTATGGCATACTACTACACCCTGCATCTCACCTATCCTAAATGTGTGGCAGCGCTTCTGTCTGTCATTCAGACTGAAGTGTTAAAGGACAAAATCCATGAGCAAGACAACACAGGCTCATACAAAACAGTCATGGCAGGCTGTAGGAATGTTTATTGAAACGTAGAGCTGTTTGAGCAAGATGTAACTTAGGTCTGTGTTGGAAGGTTTGGACCTGATAGCTTTGAAGTTGCAATTTTTTTTATTATTCTTATTAATGTAATACAAAGTACTTTTTTCTTTAAACACATCTGTTCTGCAAATTCTGTTTAAAATTTCAAATGCTCATTTTATATGTTGAGTAGTTAACTGGTTTAACAGTTCTAAAAGGAACACAAAATAACAATGTTACACTTACAATGTGTCTTTAAATTTTTGTATACTATGATTGACTGAAATATTTGTTACTGTTTGGAGAGTTTGTTTCCAATAAAGGTCATGTACACAGTATACTTTGCCTGCTTTCATTTGGCTTTATTTTTCTTATTTTGAGAATTCTTATCAAGTGTAATCATCTTACTGCACTGGCAGATTATTTCACTAAATTTAACAAGATTTAGACTACAATCTATTATTTTTTAACTTATTTTAAGATGGGTAATTTTTGCAGTGTAGCTTTAAAATAATTTAATGTACTAGTTTTTAGATTATTTGCCGTGATTTGTTCCTTAGAATATGTGTTTTATGCCTATTTTCAGATTTAATTTCTTCAACATTTTGCTTAGAACAAGTGGTTAAAGCTTATTTTAAGTTTCAATGTTCTGATTTGTTGCCTGGAATAAGCGCAAAAGACTTATTTTTAGCTTTATTTAAATCTAGATATTGTTCTTATTTCAAGAGATCTTAATAAGAAAAAAACATTTACCCCACTGGCAGATAATTTCATTTGTTTTAAGCAAATCTTCACCAAAAATAAGTGTATTTATCTAGTATTAAGGAGGTGGGTTTTTGCAGTGTAGACCTTTGATAGTTTCCAATCCAGTTCTGAAAGACAGAAATAAAAACAACATCATTAAGATCAGATCATGGAGCTGTTTCCTGCCTTGTTTCTAGCTTCACATTACAAGACTTTACTACAATAAAGATGCTAACATGTATCTGTAGGAACAACATCATTGAATCTAGAACAACTGGACCCAAACCAGTGGCTCTGCTGGGATCACTGGTGAGCCAACACTTCCTTGTTGGATGCAGATTTCAGGGCTTCCTGTTGCTCCTCCGTTATAACTGTTCTCTCTTCTCAACACATGATGACACAAAGGAATCAGCAGTGACGAAGATGATGCTGAAGCACACATTTCACACATATAACAGAGCAGTCCAGTTACACACCTCTGCTTGACATTAGGCCTCAAACAAAGACACAAAACACTAACTTGACTCTAAATAGAAGAAACTGGCAGCTTTTTTCTGTTCTGTGCTTATTTATATTTGACACACATGCTTCTCTTTGTGCAAACACACATCGCACTATAAGGGTAACCTAGCACACAATGATTGGACAGCACAGTGATGATGCTGGGAGATCCCTATACGAAGCAACACAGAAACACTGAGAACTTTAAACATTGATTATATTGAGATAAGCAGCCGACCCAGTCTAGATAAAGGCGAGCAGCTGGGACCGCTGCTGCACCAAAAACAGGTTTCAGTGTTTCCATGTGTGTGTGTGTGATGTCTTTACTTATACTGGTCAATAGACTTTAGTCAACACATGATTGAAAGGTGTTACACATGAAATAAAAACAGTGTTTCATCTTTATTCCTCTGAAGCAGCTGCATTATAACCAATCTGCTCCTTTGTGGCCTTTAAAGCAGCTTAAATAACTGTTGTTATATTTGTTTCTGCTCCTCTTGGACAGACGACTCTTGAAAAGACATTTTGAATTTCAATGTGACTTTAACTGGATAAATATGGGATATATAAACGTCCCTCTGCAACAAACTGATTCCAGCTTCTACCTCATGATAGGAATGTTTTTGTGGCTCAAGATGACCTGATATCTTTCATGATGGAGACATTTGACACATGTTTCACATATTATAGACCAACAAGTTATTCATAGCAGTTTAAATACGGGAGTCACTTTTGGGCCCAGCAGATAAAACAGAGCCAATATTTCCTTCTTTATTTAAGTGACGTGTGTCACAGATGTGACCTAGTAAAGTGTAGCTGAACATTAGTAACGTTATTAACACTCTCAGCTGGTCCTTGTTCCAGACCTGAAGATCCTCTTCTTTCATTCAGCAGCAGCTTCAGGTCTCTGATGGTCCAGGCTTGTTGTTGGGAAACAGCCCTGCTGGGATGATGGTGTCCTCACAGAAACAGTCAGTGATGCTGTTGATCTCCATCACAGAGCACGTCCCAGTCTGCAGTCTCAGTCCTGCAGGGCCTCGCTGGCTTCCTGACTCCACCCAGTCAACAACAGGAAGTGTTTGAAGTGCAGGAACAAACTGAGGCTGTGGTCAAACAGGAGTTTTTATCTCCTGGCTCTGACTCTCACTGCGGCCCCGCTGCTGTGTCAACATGTGTTTGTGCTAAACAATGATGGAAAGTGTTATAAATGACTTGTTGGCCTCTGATCTGTCACAAACAGCTGAAACGTGTCTCTCATGAGTCACATGAAGGTTTCTGACAGAAAGGACAAAAAGTAGCTTGATAGGTTTGTAGCTTGAACCTATCCGCTGGAACGTTGAAGGCAATGCAATTACACAGCAAGCAAGACACGAGTAGGCAACATTCTTTATGTTTCACGTGCACGGGAGAGAACTGGACAGGCGCCGTTCCTTCGCTTGACCTCAGTTGCTCTCTCCGCTCTCCCGTAACACTGCTCTTTTATTGTGGTTACATGAATATGCATAGGTTCATTAACATATAACATACCTTGTGTGTGTGTGTGTGTGTGTGTGTGTGTGTGTGTGTGAACCCATTAATGACTTCCTAAACCTGCTGGCCTGGAAGTCCAGCAGTTCATCTAAACAAAATGCACTTAGCCTAAAACAGACATAGATACGTTTATCCTACCATAAAACAATAAAACAAGGTACGACCTCTCCCATGCTCCCAGGATGTGGGTGTGAAAGTCAGAGAGCTCTGGAATGCACACAAAGCTTGCAGACTATTAAGGATCAAACCTCCTATCACTCTACACCTAATTATAAAACTCTAAGCATATATAAGTAGATATTTCTAAGCATAAACGGCAATCACAATACAAATCTAACATAGCTGCAGTCAGTTTGTGTCATTTTTATATTTATTCATCTGGGAGAAAAATCTGAGGGACATTAAAATGTGTTTTTCAACAGAGACAAGAACATAAATATAACGTCACAGGTAAATGAACATATTTCAAGTAAACAGCTGGACTGATCAGGTCCAAACACAGAGTGATCAACAAACAGCTGTCATATCTTTATATATCAGCTCTTTATAAATCCTGTTCACTGCAGTCTGTTTACTAATAATGTCAAACTGTTAGAAACACAGAAACATCAGAATCGTCTTTGTTGACATAAACCTGTCTGGGATCCTTTGTTGTTCTTTGGATGCAGAGTTACATTATAAATATAAAGAGTTATTTCAGAGTCTCATCAGTTTTCCTGCATGTCTTTATTGAACACATCAGCAGGGCTGAAGCTCTCATGTTAAACACACACTGATCTATGGACACGTTCATGTGTTTCTAACAGCATCATAACCAGGCTGTTATCAGCCTGCACTAACATGATGTCACACACACTGAATGTAACAGTGACAGTTTACATCATCACACAATCAGCTGTGATTGTTTCACTGTCATCAAACTAGTCAACAGGAAGTAGAATCAATAGAAACCAATCATTTACTGACAGCATGTCTGATGGAAATAAGTGCAGATTATGTATGAAGTATAACTGCACACAGTAACTGTGTTACAATAAGGACTTAACAGCGCCCTCTGCTGGAGTGTTTCAGTACTGCGTTAACTAGAATACACCACCTCCTCCTCCTCCTCACACCACCTGCTACAGCTCTACTCTTCTATGACTACAGTCATCCACAGCACTGATGTGAGGTCACATGGTTCATATGTAAGGAGCACAGAGACGTGCTAGCAGCTGACCTCAGGTCAGTTTAATGACTGTGAGCAGCAGCTGTGTTATTGTCACTGTGACAGGGAGACACTCTCAGACACAGCGCTCATGTCAGCTTGTTCTCATGCAGGAGGATCAGGAGCTCCATGTTTGTCTTTCTGTTTGAATCATGATGTGTTTGTGCCATCAGAGTCTGTCATGAGTACTCAGGGTTTCACAGCAGCTCTTCTGGATGCTGACGAGGACTCCAACCTCATGTTTCACCTCTCTGAGCTTCTGATGTCTGTGAACACTCGTGTTTCTTCTCTGGGCTCATCTGGACAAAAACACCTTTCTGTGTTTGGCTCCAGCCTCATTCTGACTGACAGGAAGTGTGTTATCCATGAGCTTCTTTGTTTCCTGCTGTGTTTCCTGTCTGTGGACAAACACGAGTGTTTCAGCTGAGGACTTGGTTCCTTCCACCTGTCCATACAGGACATCACGCTGTCTTTTCTCTTTAAATGCAGCTCCAGGTCCTTCCACGTGCTGCTCTGTATTTGTGCAGTTTGTAGTGTGTCCTGGGAAACGTAGCACACATGGTGTTCTTCTGCTGTTTCCTCCTTTCACTGAGTGTGAAACACTGACGCTGTGCTGTTGTTGACAGAGGGAGCTGATTCTAGCTGCAGCTGGACTCTGTCATCTAACTGAATGTGTTGGTGCTGATCACGGGGCTCTGAGGGGGAGCAGCAGGAGGACTCTGGATACTGACGTCAGTGTATCTGTGGAAGCTCACACAGCGTCTCTGTCATTCAATATTGTGCTATATATTGTATCTATGCAAAGATGAACAGACTGTGTGTTCACTGGTCTCTGTGCTGCTGACTGCTTTGCTGCAGCTCTGATGTCATCATCACTCCCTCCTCCACCCTCAGCAGTCCCAGCATGCTGCTGCGGTGCACCCCACCCTCACTCTACACCTGAGCCATAGACCACACCCTCCACCTCAATATACACCACAGTTTTCTCTGCTATGGAAATGAGATCAGGAGGAAATCATTATTATTATTATTTAATAAATGTATAAAATATTATGTATATAAATAATAAAATATTTATTATTTAATAAATTAATAATTAATAAATTATTATTTAATAAATAATATTAAATTATTAAATAATTTAATATTATTTAATAAATTATTTAATAAATGCTCACATTAATGTGGGGTTAATTAATTTGTTTCATATTAGAAACATTAGTTGAGTGTTTTTTTTCACTTTGTTTTATTGATTTCAATGATGACATACAAAGTTAGCAACTGCAAAGTCAATCTTGATTTCAGAGCAATTGTATGACCATTATACCCTCCAACCCCCCCAACCCGAATTCTCCCCCTATCAGGTCCATACTAGACAAGACACAGCAGAGAGCCAGTCTCTGCCCTCACACACACACATATAGACACACACACACAAAAAAAACAAAAAAACCCATCTCAAAACCCATATACATAACAAGCATAACCCCTAAATAACAACAACAACAACCCCCCCCCCCCAAACACACACACACACACAAGAAAACAAAAAAAAAAAAAAAAAAAAAAAAACCCAAAACACTTTATAATGTAGCTTCGCTCAGTTCACTTCGGATTCAGGAAGTAAAGTGATGGTATCCACCAGGAAGAGAAATGATTTCCAGATTTTGTCAAATTCCCTAATAGAACCTTTTAGAGAGAATGTAAGTTTTTCCAACTTTAAGTTAAAGAGTACATCCCTCACCCATTGATCATGAGTTGGGGGATGGGGAAGCTTCCACTTCAGCAGAATAAGCCTCCGAGCTAGTAAAGTGGTAAAGGCTAGGGCCTGTTTGAGGGGGCCAGATAAGTTCGAGTCGGGAGGAATGCCAAAAATTGCGGAGAGTGGGTTAGGAGGGACAGTCTGGCCATATGCTTGGCTAAGTGTGTCGAATATATTCCTCCAAAATGCACTCAGTTTCGAACAAGACCAAAACATGTGGGCATGGTTGGCAGGCGATAGTCCGCATCTGCTACAGGCATCACTAACGGTTGGATAGATTTTAGATAATTTGTCATTTGTATAATGTACTTTATAGACCACCTTGCACTGAATCAAAGCATGACGAGCACAAATTGAGGACGAGTGAATCAATTTCAAGGCAGAATCCCACTGCTGTTCTGGTAGGGTTGTCTGTAGCTCTTCCTCCCATCTCAGCTTAGTATGAGAAATGGATTTGGGGACCAAAGCATCTAGCATTTTATACAAGGCTGATATCAGTCTATTTTGATGAGGGTTCGTCTGCAGGATGATGTCCAGACTTGTTTCTGGAGGCCGATTGGGAAAGTGAGGAAACTGCATTTTTACAAAATCTCTAGCCTGAAGATAACGGAAAAAGTTCGAATTAGGCAGGTCGTATTTAGATGATAGGTCAGCAAAAGATAGAAAGGTGCCCTGACTGTATAAGTCCTTAACAGTCCTAAGTCCTTTATCTCTCCAACTTCTAAAGACCGCATCAATGTTTGAAGGTGGAAAATTACAATTTTTTGATAAAGGTGTTAGCAAAGACGGTCCAAGTAGCCCGAAATATTTTCTGAACTGTCGCCAAATAGTTACCGTTTCCTTAACTATTGGATTATCCCCAACAAGGGTTGGAGAAAAAGGGAGTGGTGAGCTGAGTATTGATGATAATGAGTAACAGCTAGATGCAGTTTCCATTTGTACCCAGGCTGGTACAGGGGGGTCATTATGAACCCAATGTGAAAGTTTTTGTATGTTAGCTGCCCAATAGCAGTGTCTAAAATTGGGCAGACCAAGACCACCGTCAGTTTTAGCTCTGTGCCCCAGTCAGCATCACTGTGTCTACCAGTGTCAGTGTTTCTTTTCCTGTAACACTCAGCACAGGCTCAGCTGGTATCCAGTGTTGGACTTTCAGCTGCTGTGATAGATCCTCTAACATAGATCAGCTCTGCTACATGTTGTTAGATCAGTGCAGCTGCCTGTCATGTCCTGATGTTTCTCTGGGTCAGCAGCTTCTCCATCAGAGGTTCACATGGAGCTGATCCAGTATCTCCAGTAACTGTGTTCTGTGCCTCACTGGTTCATCCTTCTGTCTGTGTGACGTCAGTCAGATGTTAAACTCTGTAATCTTCACTGTGTCACAGAGTTCAGTGAGTCCCGTTATTCACAGGATCAATCAGATCATCAGAGAACAGCTGATCAGCAATCAGTGGTGCCAACAGCGCCTCCTGTGGTGAGAGGATGCAATAATGCAATGGAGCATTTTTACACTCAACACTTCCAGTCATGGAAACTGTCTGTTGGATCTGTGTGACGTTGCTTTCTTGGTTAGAGTTCCTCACAAATGTGCAGATGATTCTTCTAATGAGGCGTCGACCATGTTTTCAGTTCTTTGGAAGAAAACATCGCCCTTTGCCATCCTTACTTTTCTTTGACTTCTTCAAATGCAGCTGAACTCCAGCTGGTATTTTATTGGACTTTGCAGCTGTTTCTGGTCATCAGTTCATTCCTGCAAACCTCTGAACCTGAACAACAATGATGCTGCATTGCTGGCTGATCCCAAAAGGTTGATTTTGTTCATCTGGACGTTTTCAGAAACGTTTGCTCACTGATCAGGTGACTTCTTCAGTCTCAGCTGACTGCAGCTTTACAACCTTACAAACAGCACATTTGCACAATGACTGAAACCAGCAGCACCTGATATATATGATACTAATATAATACATATACATATATAATCCATACTAATGATGAAGGAACTGAGCTCACAGTGTTCATTCAGTGAACTACTCAGTTTATTTTGGCCTCAGAAATGCTCACTCTGTTTGTACATCACTGTCAGCAATAGACTCATTCTGCTGTGTGGACAGGAACACATGTGACATCACTTCCTGTTTGTGAGTGAAAGAGACAGACATGTACAGACTGAACTATCTGTTCAACAGTCAGAGTGTTTCTCTAACAGGAGACACTCTTTACACTCCACTCAGCACAGGGACACTGAGGCACCAGGAGACCAGTTACTGAACATAAACCCAGGATAAAGAGTTTGAGTGAATGTGGTGTTGAAGGTGTGGAGGTGGATCAGAGTGTCAGAGGAGACTCTGTAGAAGGACAGAGTGCCAGCAGGACAGTCCACATACACTGCTGCTCTGTTAGAGACAGAGGAGGAGGAGGAGGAGGAGGAGGAGGAGGAGGAGGAGATGGGTGTGTGTCTCTTATTGTGCCAGACAGAACGAGGACCATCATCATAGCACTCCAGACTCCAGGACTGATCATTCCATCCAAACAAACAGTCTTCACTGGCTCCTTTCCTTCTGATGCTTCTGTAACTCACTGATATATAAACGTTTCCTCTCCACTCGACCTCCCAGTAACAGCGACCAGTCAGACCATTTCTACACAGCAGCTGAGGCTCAACATCAAATCTGTCTGGATGATCAGGATATGACTGAACCTTCTTCACATGTGTCACCTTCCTGTTGTTGTCAGACAGTTGGAGCTTTGTGTTCACTGTGTTTGTGTCGATTGTGAGTTGACAGGAATCTGATGGAGAGAACAAACACAATCCAGCTGCAGTTATTGATCCATCATCTGTTCATTGATTGACACTTTGATGATGACTCCTGACATGATGAAGATGGTTGAATGTGTGCTGCTTTGTTTTCATGAATCCCATTAAAAACACACTTACACTTCCTCAGACCTGGTCTCAACCATCGGACTCCAGCAGGCTCCACCCTGAAAGGAGGAGGGGTCAGAGCAGCACAGTCAGCATGCACACATGGACATTACATGGCTCTCACACACACACTGTTACACACTGAGCTCAAAGCTCGGCTCCACTGTTTGATTCAAAGAAATCTACATTTATTTATCAGCACATTTAAAAACAGCTTGAGCCAAAGTGCTGCACAGAGTAGAGATAAAATAGGAAACATACACAGTAATTACTATAAAGACTCGTCAGAATTGAAAGCTACAGAGTACAAATGTGTTTCCAACCGGGTTTTAAAAATGTCGAGTGTTGGTGACGACCTGATGTGAAGGGCGACTGTTCCAGAGTTTGGCTGCAGCCATCGATAAAGCTCACCTCTGTTTTTACGGCTAGTTCTGGTCAGAAGCTACTTATCTGCAGACCTGAGGGCTCGACTTGGATTATTTTTGTTAAAGAGAGATAAGATGGAGCCAATCCACTCAGAGATTTAAAGACAAACAACAAGATCTGGAAGTGGATTCTACGACGTACTGGTAACCAGTGGGAAAAGCTGGAAAAAGCTGGTGTTGAGATTAGGGAAAATATTTTGCTGCTATTTTTATAATCATCATTACCATTCCATTAATAACAGTATTGATATTGCATTCAGATGTTCAAACATCTAAAACTCAGTTTATTGGAGAAGCAACATGGCGCCTGTGTTCGGCTTGGCCGCTGTTGCTGCTCCGTGTTTTCGTCGACTGCTTCAGTATATTGTTTTTTATCTTGTCATCTCATCCGTGATATATCATGAAGGTCTATTTGCTACTCGGATCTACAGTTCACATACATTGTTGAGTATCAAAATATGTATGGAAAAAACTTTTGACAGCTGGCAGAGCTACCACCAGGCTTTCCCTCCGCCGTTTGTCTGCCCCCCTCCCTCTCCCGACTACAGGTATCTGTTCTTAGCTCCAAACAATAACCCAGGAGCAAAAATAAGGTTAAGGAGATCGTGTAGAAGGGGCTGTAGGTCTGGTGTCCAGGCTAAAAGGAAACACGACCGACAGAGGGGATTTCCTCCGCTCCATGGTAGAGAACGTCTCCGGTATTTGGTACCGGTTCCCCTGCAGGACGCGGATAAGGCCGATCGGTTACCGCCTACTCGGCTTTTCATCACGGGCGAACAGAACGATTACCTGGATCGGTGTCTTGTCTGGAGATGCGGGATGTTTTCACCTTGGCCTTTCATTCTACAAGACCACAGTTCCACAGCTAGGGGTACCGGGAGACTACGTCCTCTTTCCAGGTGTCTGCTGTCAATTCCCCGTCAATCAGCTGTTGATGACGTCAGCCTGTCACCTCCGCTTCAGATCGCTCTCCTAAACGCTCGCTCCATAGCCAACAAATCATTTGTACTGAATGACTTTTTTAGCAGTAATAGTCTGGACTTCATGTTTCTCACGGAATCTTGGCAGCAGGAGAATGAATTTATCCACCTTAATGAGCTCTGCCCGGTCGGCTGTCGCTTCATCGGGACTCCGCGCTTGGACCGTCGTGGTGGTGGTCTGGTCACCGTTCACCGAGACAATCTCGCTTGCAGGACTATGGACTCTGAGTTTTTCCCTTCCTTTGAGTCACAACTTCTTAAGGTTGGTTCTTCAGATATATTTTATTGTGTTTTAATTTACCGCCCTCCCGGCCCCGCTGGTGTTTTTATTCAAGATTTTACGGACTTTTTATCTTCCATTATTAAACTGGAGAAAGTCTTAATGATTGGGGATTTCAACCTCCACGTGGATGATCTTAGCTGTAGCATGGCCTCTGACTTTCTATCCATTACAGATTCTTTTAATTTTATTCAGCATGTCTCTGGACCCACCCATGTTAAAGGCCACACCTTGGACCTTGTGTTTTCCCTTGGCTTAGACATAACTAATGTCTGTGTTAAGGACATACAAGTGAGTGACCATTCCTGTGTTACTTTTAGTCTTAGCTTCCCTCTGTCCACACCACCTTCTAATCTCATGTTCCATAAGCGGTTCATAAATCAGGATGTTGCTTTGAAGTTTTCTAATATGTTGGACCCTCATGTGATCAGTGGCTGCACTGATGCTGATGCTGCTACACAGTGTTTTAACAATCATTGCTTGGAGATTTTAAATTTAGTGGCACCTATGAAATCTGTCATTGCTGCCTCAAAAAGAGCTCATCCATGGATAAATGATGACGTCAGGAAGGTCAAAAGAATCTGTAGAAAAGTAGAACGCCTTTGGAAATCAACTAAACTCGAAGTTCACAGGCTCCACCTTAGGGAACTTTGGGTTTCCTTACATGAAACCATAAAAACAGCCAGATCAGGATATTTTTCTCAGTTAATCTCATCAAGCAAGAGAAATTCCAAGGTACTGTTTGACTCCATAAACGCTATTGTTTCCCCCGTGGTCCACCCAGTACCCGTGACCTCTATATCTGAGAGTGATGAGTTTCTGAATTTCTTTGTGGATAAAGTTGATCATGTCCGTATGAGCATTGGTTCTTCAATACCATCTGTTTGTGTCTCTGGGCCACCTCCCCCTCATTTACTGTCAGCGTTTAACCCAATGAACATACATGACCTTTCACTCCTGGTGGATAAAATGAAAATTACCACTTGTGCAAATGACATTCTACCTGCTGGGCTTTTCAAAAATGCTCTCTCTGTCATTGGCCCCTCTATTGTAGATATAATTCTTAAGCTGAGTTGGATCCAAACTGCTCTTTTTTAATATCGGCTCAACAACAGCATGCTTACAGAACCTAGGGACCACACCTGTTAAAAGAGAGGCATTGCATATCCCATTATTATCGAAAATTCTGGAAAAAGTAGTTGCAGATCAACTTACCACTTTTTTAGAAAAACATGAAATTTATGACAAATTTCAGTCTGGTTTCCGTAAAAGGCACTCAACAGAAACCACATTACTTAAAGTCTCTAGTGACATTATGATGGCAGCTGACTCCGGAGCATCCTCAGTCATGGTTTTGTTGGACTTGACATCTGCCTTTGACACCATTGACCATACCATCCTGATTAACAGGCTCCGGGACATAGTCGGTGTGTCCGGTCTGGCTCTGGAGTGGTTTCGGTCGTACCTCTCCAACAGATCTTTTAGTGTTTTTGCGAATCGGTTCATGTCACATTCTAAGGATCTGACATGTGGGGTACCGCAGGGTTCAGTTCTGGGTCCTATTCTTTTTCTTTTGTACATGTTACCTCTAGGACTTATAATTAGGCAGTTCCCTGAGGTGTCTTATCACTTCTATGCTGATGATATTCAGCTCTATTGCTCTTTTAAGCCGATGGAAGTCCATAAACTGTCCTCTTTAATTAATTGTTTAGCTTCCATTGAACAGTGGCTTGGTGACAACTACTTACAGTTGAACTCTGAGAAGTCAGAAACATTAATTATTGCCCCCGACAACCAGATATCTATAATCAAACAGCATCTTGGTTCTCTTGGCTCATCTGTTCACCTGAGCTTCAGATACCTTGGTGTGATCTTTGATTCTGCCATGTCCCTAGAACAACACTCTCGCCAGTTAATTAGGAATTGCCTTTTTCAGCTAAGAAACATCTCCAAACTGCGAACTTTGCTGACTAAATCTGAGTTAGAAAGGGTTATTCATGCTTTTATTTCATCTCGCTTAGATTATTGTAACAGTCTTTTTCTTTGTTTGAGCAAAAGGAATCTTGACCGTCTCCAGTTAGTCCAGAATGCTGCTGCAAGGCTTTTAACCAAGACACGAAAAAGGGAGCACATTACACCAGTGTTATGCTCATTACACTGGCTTCCAGTACATTTTAGAACTCATTTTAAAATCTTGGTACTGACTTTTAAAGCTTTGAATTGTGATGCCCCTGACTACATTTCTGATCTTTTAGAATCCCACACTCCCTCTCGCAGCCTGAGATCATCTAATCAAAGGCTGTTGGTAGTCCCACGAACTCGTTTTAAGACCAGAGGTGATAGATCTTTTAGAGCGGTGGCCCCCAGGTTGTGGAATGCTCTCCCTCCATCTTTACGTTGCCTTGATTGTATTTATTCTTTAAAAAAGCAGCTTAAGACTCATTTATTTAGATTGGCTTTTAATTAGATCTGTGCTGTATGTTTGATTATTAATGTATTTTATGTATTTCTGTTTTATATTACTGTGAAGCACTTTGTGGTTTTTATCCTGTGAAAAGTGCTATACAAATAAATTGATTTGATTTGATTTGAAACATATTGGTATCATATTAGCCTTTATTACAGGTCCAGTAAGAACCACTTTAAACTGTTGAGTTGAATTTATAATCCTAAAAGCTTTTGAATGTTTTTATAATCTTATATACTGGTTACGTTGGTGTGAAAGACTGAGTTGCAGGCTGGCATGAGATCAAACTAAGATCTCGAGATCATAGTTTAAGAGAGAACTGTGACAGCGCCGTTCCTTCACTTGACCTCAGTCGCTCTCGTCTGCTCCCTCATAACACTGCTCTTTATTGAGGTTACATGAATATGCATAAGTTCATTAACATATGACGTCTTACACAGGTATGAACAAAGAGTACCAGTCTGTGCATAGTGTAGGTATGTGTGTGTGTGTGTGTGTGTGTGTGTGTGTGTTCCAGATGTGAATAGTCAATAATGCTAACTATTTTCCTTTGCATTACAACGATGTGAGGAGTTATGCTAAGTAGACTGCCATTACAAGCTAATGCTAATTTGACGTGAATTAGTATCATCCGTTAATGCTAACTCTTTTCCCTTTATAACAATGTGACCAGCTAATGCTAAGTAGGTTGCCGTTATTAGCTAATACTAATTTGAGGTGAATTAGCATTATCCGCTTATGCTAACAAGCGGATAATGCTACTTACTTTTTTTGCTTACTTTTTAACAATACGAGTAGCTAATGAGAACACATCTTTTATTCAATTTTAACTTTTCCCCTGCGATGTGAAGAGTTAATGCTAAATAGGACGCCATTAGTGGCTAATTCTAATTTTAGATGAAAAAGCATTAGAAGCTAATGCTAATACCATATTTTCTTGCTTTATATCAATATCAGTAGCTAGTGCTAGGTACGTAGGCATTATTAACTAATGCTAATTTAGGTGAATTAGCATTATCCACTAACGCTAACAATGTTTTTGCCAACTCTTTTCCCTTGCATTATAACAAAACGCTACGTCCAGATGAACAGATTCAATTTTTGGAGATTAAAAGCTAATGCTCATACTGTTTGCTTTGTAAGAATGACAGCAGCTTTCCTTATAACAACTTGAGCAGCTAATGCTAATTTGATGTGAATTAGCATTTGATGTGAATTAGCATTATATTAGTGAGCAGTTAATGCTAAGTAGGCTACCATTATTAACTAATGCTACTTTGACGTGAATTAGCATTCTGCGCTAATGCTAATACTGTTTTTCCTTACATTTTAACAATGTGAGCGGCTAATTCTAAGTACGCTGTTGTAAATAGCTAATGCTAATTTGATGTGAGTTAGCATTATCTAATAATGCTAACTCACTGTTTTCTCTTACTTATTAAAAATGATAGTAGCTAATACTAATACTCTTTTCTGTTGGGTAACAACGAAGTGAGTTAATGCTAAGGCTGCTTTTAGCGGCTTATTCTAATTAGGGGTGAATAATTATTAGCAGCTAATGCTAATACCGTTTTCTCTTTCCTCATAACAATATGAGCAGCTAATGCTAATTTGATGTAAATTAGCATTATATTAGTAAGGGGTTAATGCTAAGTAGGCTGCCATTAGCAGCTAAAGGTAATTTGAGGCGAATAAGCACTACTAGCTAATGCTAATACCCTTTTCTCTTGTGTTATAATGATGTGATGTTAATGCTAAACAGCATTAGCTTAGCAGCATTAGTTTATCAGAGTTTCCATCATGGTCACACAAAGCAAAGCAAAGTGGCCTACTTAGCAATAGCTACTCAAGTTGTAGAAAGCAAGAGAAAACAGTATTAGCATTAGCTGCTAAATGTGCACTTGAGAACAAATTTATTGTGAATTCAGCTGTGAATGTAGAGTTTCCAGCATTTAAGCTTCCATTTCCAAATGTTAGCTGCTCCTGTCTGCCTCTTTGTCACACACACAGACTGAAATGATTCACAGCCTTGTTTCATCCTTCTGTCACTGTGACTGTGGAGATACAGCATGGGAAACATACACATGGCTGACACTTTATTAGGTACACAGTGGCCACTATCTCAGGTACACCTGTGACCTAATAAAGTGTATCTAAAGTTACAAAATGTTGTCTCTGTCCAAATATTAATGGACCTAACTGCGGGTCTACTTTTAATGAAACTCTCAACATGACTTATCAGTTATCATTAATGTTCCTGCAAACAGGCTCATTGGAGACCCCTACATAAATATCCATGTACTATCCAGCTAGACTAGTGTGTCTGTCCCTGAAAATATTCCTGCATGTGTGATTGTTCATGTCTCATCTGCAGGAAACAAACAGGAAGTGATTGAAGGACACAGGAAATGTTTCCAGCTCTTCCTACTCTATCAGACATTCTCTCCATACCTGAGAGTGTCCAGTCTCCAGCCTTGATCCTTCAGTCCAGCCGACAGCAGCTTTATTCCTGAGTCTCCTGGATGATTGTAACTCAGGTCCAGCTCTCTCAGATTGGAGGGGTTGGGGCTCAGAGCTGAGGCCAGAGAAGTACAGCCTTCCTCTGTGATCAGACAGCCTGACAGACTGCAGACACACAAAACAACAATCCGTCTGTCAACAATCATTTTCTCTTTGTCACAATAACATCTATACATTTACATCCATTTAATGTAACTTTCTTTATAAGTGACAATACCCAACAGACAACAGCAGTCGTCTCAAGCTGTTTAACAGTGTAAGGTAACAGCCTCCAGTATTAGAGAGAAAGCCCCAACCATCAGACAATCCACTGTGAGCAGCACTTGGTGATGGTGGGAAGGAAGAACTCCCTTTGACACAAAGATCCTCTCAGTGAAAACAGGCTCCAGGAGGAGCATCTACCATGACTGGTTGCAGGGTGAGGGGAAAGAGAAGAGATGAGCTCAGAGAGACAAGAACAAAACACAAACTAAGGAGAGAGAAGACAAAAGTTAAGGACATGCAGTAGTGACATATAAAAGCATCAGGAGTGAAAAGAGGGGAGTGGAGAAGAAAGCAGAGCATCATGGGAAGTCCACCAACAGCCTGAGCCTATAGCAGCATAACTAAGGGATGGTTCAGGGTCACCTGATCCAGCTCTAACTATAAGCTTTATGAAAAAGGAAAGTTTGAAGCTGATCTTCAAAGTAGAGAGGGTGTCTGTCTCCTGAGCTCAAACTGGGAGCTGCTTCCACACCCAGTCCAACATAGCCAGGCTTTCTTTGCTGCTTTGACAAAACCTCAAATCCCAGTCAGAGATGATGAGCATCATCACAGTGATGATCATTTCTCTGTTAACCCAGGCTTTCTGCTTCAGGATCTGTGCACGCTCACAGAACAAGGAGACCTTTAAACATCATTTCACTAAATGGATGGACTGAGCTCAGCCTACAGATGAACTGGTGCCAGAGATCACAAAGAACATCAAACAGTCATATTCAACACTTTAGATGGAAATATGAGATTAATGCTGCAGACAGTCATGAACCTGCTGAATTCATGAACATCAAGAATGCAGCGAGTGGTAAAATAAAGATGTGACCTCAGTGTTTCTGTCTATTCCTAACATATTCCTAACATGATAGCTGCACTTTAGAGCTCTAAAACTGGAACTGACACATGTTTAAACTCTACATGTTACTCAGTACATTCAGTTCTGACACTCGCCCACAGTCCAACAAAGGAAACATGGAGATCACATCAGTTTGTCATCAAAGTCTAATTATTAGTGCAACTTAACCTGTTATTATCTCGTTAACTCATTAATTGATTAACGTCAGCAATTATTTTAATCAGTTTTTAAAATCATGATTATTGTGAAAGTGCTCACTGGCTCTGAATATAAAGCCATGGGTCACAGGAGGGATGTTGACCAGTGCTGGCTTGAAATGGGCGTCATCATGCGTCTCAGCCAATGAGAGCATTGATGGTGGGCCTAATACTACTGCAGCGCTCACATGACCCAGGACAGAAAGAAAGGGGCGGGGTCAGAAACATGGAGATAGGTACAGATCTTTGATATGTTCATTTTAAACTGTTCCAGGAGGCAGTGTTGATACAACTAAAGTTATCTGGAAGCACAGTTGAGTTTTTTATCGTCAGTGTACTTCATGTCTGAAGTATCACTTAAATGCATTACACGCTGTTGATGGCAGCAAACAACCCAAACAAACAGAGGTGGGAGGCTTGGGCAGACTACGCAGATTCAGCTTGTGGGAGGAGTCTAGATAAACCAAAGAAAGACAAGCTAACAAACGCCACAGTGAAGTGAGTAGCTACAAACTGCAGGCTGATTAGTGTTGTTGAAGAAGTCGGTCTGAGGAACATTCTTAGGATCAACAAATGACGGCATGTATGAGCCTCAAGACGCAGCATCACAAGAAGAACACATGAGCTGTAGAAAAAGGAGAGACTACGAAAGCCACAACGTTACAACCTGCACCAGCTGTTGGTCTCTCTGGAGACTACTGGGCGTGGCTGGGTAACCATGGTTACCTGGGAGTTACAGAAATGTGCTGAACATGTGATTCATGTTGCACAGCAGTGAGACATTTGAAATAAAGTCAGCACACTCAGTACAGAGAGTGCATCAAATATGATGCTGCTGCCAGACGTCTGCCTTTGAACGCGTCCCTGCATCGCGCACAACACCAAGGTTGCCATGGCAATCACAGCTAACAGGGACAACGTGCACAGCTGGAACCCTGCAGGTATATTTAACATGATGTATTTCTCAGTGTCCTGTCTGAGTGTGAGAGACAAACAGCCTCTGTATGTGTGTGTAAATACAGCATGAATATGTAGAGGACATGTTTGTGGATATAAGTAAATGAATACTCTGCGTCATTTGAATCTTTGATTCTTGTTTCTGTTGCAGGTCTGTGACTGAACTTCTGGGAGGAGAAAAGTTGGTTTCATGCTCTGTGATTCTGTGTTTTGTCATCTCTCTCAGGTGATGGAGAGCTCAGATGATGACCCCGCCTACGTGGTCAAATTCAAGTCTACATTCAGACCAGACCTGGAGACACGCAAACAAAATGCCAACATTGTATATGTGAAAGCTGCTGCTGCACTGGAGCCAGATTCAAGGAGCTCAGGTGTTTACCCAGATCTTACTGAACTTACTGAAGGAACAGAGGGTTGTTGGAGGGAAACCTGTGGAAGCAACAACATCCGAGCCACCAGAGAAAAAGTTGGTCCTATTGGTGCTTCATCAGAGTGTGAACAGGAGGAAGACTCAGCTGAGAACAGTGTGGTGGATACAGAGCAGAGCCCACCATCAGTACAGAGGCCTGTCCATTAGAGTGCTGCTCCAAACATGCAGCACATGTACTTGGCCACAGCTGCAACATCTGTACCTGTGAGAGCTTGTTCTCTGTTGCTGCTCATATTGTACAGAAGAAGAAAGTTTCTTTATGATCAGAAAATGTCAATGAGCTTGTGTGTCTTAGCAGCTGGCTCGGTGCAGAGGAGGAAGAACATGTCAAGTCAGAGGAAGATAAATGCAGTTCATGTTGTCAACTCAACCTGGACTATTGAAAGAGTTTTTCTTTGTCTTGTTTCTGACTGAGATTCTCCAAAGGAAATCCAGTACAAACACACTTCACACACTCAAAGTCCTGCACAGTAAATGAGCTGATGAGCGTTTGTGCTGCTACCTGATAACAGAAAAATAGTTCTGCTGGTTCCTGTTCTGAAAACACATATTTATAAATGTTCACTTGCTGTTGATCAAAGCTGCCTGTTATAATGTTATGATGGTGGCTCTGGACTCTGAGGGGAACTTTGTAAAAAACTAGATCAAATGTTAACGTCCTGGCAGAGGCAAAGAACTTTGATTTGGTATTTGATTAGATTAGATTCATGTTTCAGCTCAGATTGACAGAAATATTTGAACTGCTGCTGTGTTAAAGGGAACACTGCTGTTAGAAAGCACCTGATTTGTTTCTGCACACTGAATGTTGCACTTCTCATACTGCAGTACTATTAAAATAAGTACACAATACACTACTTTTGAATTCATGATTGAATGTTGCTGTAACAAAGCCATTAATGGTGATTCAAAGTGTTCATGGTTTCCCAGCAGAACAAATGATTGTACAAGTGTGACTGATCCACTTTCTAATGTGTGTGTAGCCCACACTGTGTGTCACTGTGTCACAGGTGAGTCTGTGTATCCAGGTTCTATGAGGAGAACAGGATATAGTGACTGAGTCCAGCAGCTTAAAGTCTGACTCCATCCTCCATTTAAATAACTCACACCAACAACTGAACAGCTTTGCCTTTGTGCAGCTGACACTTCATTTTAATGTCCTTCTATTCTGGTTCATCTGGTTTCAGTTTCTATAAGCACACAGGTTTCATCAGTGACTCTGTGACCTCAGTAATCTTTGCTGGGCCTTAATGCTCTGAACAAAGCTGCACATCACAAGACTAAATAGAAACAGTCTTTCATTTCTCACTGCTGTTTGACTTCAGCTCTCAATGTCCCACCATAACCCATGGAAAGAATTACTGTCCATCCAGGCTCCTGAACATGAAGCTGATGAAGGTGGAGTATTGTGAGGGCTGATGGAGATGATGATGAGGAATCCAGGAGCAGTGGGTGGATGGCAGCATCAGCATGAAGGATCAGTGTGAGAACACATCATCATCCACAAAGAAAACCAGTCTGAGTGTCTGATGCTCTGGTTAGAAAGATGCAGTCCTAGCAGTTAGCTTGTCTGCTAGTTAGCTGAGAGCTAACTCGTACATTGAATACCAAACTGTGTAAACCAGGCGTGTCAAACATATGGCCCGTGGGCCAAATCCAGCCCTTGAGATAATTTCATATGTCAAATATTGATGAATTTTCAGGCTTGCTGATAATCAATGTGAGCACGGCTGAGATGTTATTCTGATGAGCAAACCATGTGGCCAAACACTAAGAGACAGACTGGGATCATACCATTATGTGAAAGAAGACGGAGATGTCCCATAGACAGCAAGGGTAGTGGTAGAGACCAGGTACACAGAGAAACGGGAGCTGTGCTTAAATGCAAACAAAGGGTTTCAAACTCGTCCAGGTCTTAAACCTCACGTGTTCTTCCTAATAGTAGTAAATGGATAAAAATAAGGCTTTTATGAAAACACTGAATAAAAATTGCTGCCTTTAAAAAGACTAAATGTACAGTTCAGTATTGAATACTACATAAAATAAACTATATATAAAGTGTGTCTGAATGGCAGAGATGCAGAAATGTGTGCATGTAGCACAGAGCCACGGCTCAGTGTCTGAATGAGTCTCACAGACCTGAATGTGCTGTTGAAGCCATTTATAATTATAACCTAATTCTTTACTCGTTTGATCTGCTCCTTACCACAAGCCACCAGACGTAGAAGGTTTTGGACTTTTAACTATATTTTCTTAAGTTTTACAACTTTTCTTACTGTTAAAAACCTCGTTATGGCCATTCATGCTATACAAAGTAATTAGACATGTGTGGTATCTACAGAAATGTCAGAATCTCAGCTGAAAGGTCACAAAACCATCTCAACAACCACCAAACAGCTGAAACAGCAGGTGAACAGATTACACAACAAAGATGTAAACACAAATCCCCCTGATCATCTGTTTTTTAAACATGAAGCGTAGTTTTGGACGTTCATTTACTGCTGATTCAGTGAATTTTGGTTGGACAGTGATGAAACCTGCAGTCTCAGAATCTGTGAGAAGTCTGCTTTCAGCACGCAGCAGCATTGTTGTGTTGTGTGCTGTGGATTCACCTCTGCAAACTCATCACTGTTTTACCATCATGTTTCTACTTACACAATAACAAAGGAAGCAGTTCCCAGGAACTACTTCCTGTCTTGTTAACATAAGATTATGTTGCCCTTCAAAACACCTCCACTTCTCCTCTTATTAGAGGACTGCCTTATTATTAATCTGCTAATTCTGTCAGTTGATGAATAAACAATGCTTGATCTCACCTGAGAGTTTCCAGTTTCCAGTGTGGACTCTTCAGTCCTTCAGACAGAAGCTTCACGCCTGAATCCTTCAGGTTGATGTTACTCAGGTCCAGCTGTCTCAGGTTAGAGGTCTGAGAGCTGAGACCTGAGGACAGAGCTTCACAGCTTCTCTCTGACAGGTCACAGTGACTCAGTCTGAAAAATAACAGATAAACTATTACAAAAATAAAACACTTATGTTGACGTGTAATGAGATACTATTATATTTAGCAATATTTAATATTGTTTTTGTCAGGAAACTGAGCACTGATGCAGAGCAACATGTGGAGAGAATCAGAGGAGAAGAAGTGAAGAGAGAACAGCAGTAAAACAACACTGAATTGTTCAATGTGCTTTTGATATCAACAAAATGTGTCAAATTTCTTTATTTTGTATTTGTTTTAGTAGAATTGATGATTATCACTTAGATAACAACCACAGGCCAGGTCGAAATTGGTAACAGTTACACCCAGAAATATTTCAGAAATGTGGACAATTTGTGCTCCAATGTATTCAGTATTGAACAAACTGAGTACCGATGACCACTTAATATTTTTGATATTTTATTTGAGTTGTTCCACCTGATTTGTGTTACTAGAATAAACATTTAAAAACTAAAGCTATGATCACATATTTACTTACAGAGCTTTGTTGGAGGCTTTGACCACTGGCAGCAGCCTCAGAAGAGCCTTTTTAAAGGCTCATGTTCTCACTTAGATCATTTATTTCTACTGACATTTCTTTCTGGGAAAAATGGGGATTACTTTGAAAACAGGAACTATTTTCCCCAAAAATCAGCCCTGGATTAGTAAATCACTCAAACATCTTCTCAGTCAGAAGAAACTGTCTTGTTATGAGGGACAGAAGAAAAAGATCGAGGCACAGAAACTTGTCCAAAGAGAGATAAAGCAGCTAAAATCAGGTCTAAAAGTAAAGCAGAGGATGAGCTGAATAAAGGACACTCAAGGCTGGCTTGGAAAGGAATGAAGTCCATGGTGGGGATGCAGAGCAAGGACAAAAGATGAATGTGATGCTGAATCAGCTTTGATATCATTGATTTCAATGAAGAGCTTTGTGATTGTAGCAAAGGGCTGGTAGCTCTGAGAGTCCCACTGATGAGGTGTCTGTGAAGGTTCGCAGTCATCTAAAGAGCTTAGAAAAAAAGGCATCTGGACTTCTTTAAGTTTCTTGAAGACGTTTCACCTCTCATCCAAGAAGCTTCTTTATTTCAAGGGTCAAATGGTGGAGAGTCCCAGATTTAAGCTCTATGGGAGAGTCCGGCAAGGGGGTCATGAACCCCATCCTCTACCTAATCACACGAGCCAAGGTGTGAAAATGGGTGTAGGTCACAATCAGCCAAGGTTTCAGGTGAGCTCATTGTGAAACCTAGCCCCACCCTATCATGTGATTTCTTGAGGTTAACCTCTGTACAAACAGACTTCAGCCATATGAGTGAATGAGAGCACCCACAGCTGATCTCTGACAAACCACAGGTCCCCAATCTGTATAAAGAATGAAAGATGTAAGTTTATTAGACAAAGTGTGAGCTTGAAATAATTCAGTGTTTCATCATCTGTTCAAAGCTGAAGAAGGTTCAGAATGTAGAAGTTTAGAAAATGGAAACTCCAAACAGCTGAAGCCAACAGGAAGCAGCTTCAAACAAACAAGAGAAAAAACTCTGAATGTTTCACATTAAAGTTGTACATTTATCATAAAAACATGAAAAGCTATCACGTTTTACTGTGTGAAATAAAAAAAAATACTGAAGAAGAAACATCAGAGTCTAAAACAAAAACTCCCAGTTCAGGAGGTCACAGTGAGACTGTGGTGAAGGATGCACAGCTGGTTATATAAAGGAGATCTCCTGTGGAGTCCATCTGTGATAATATGTTAAACACTGAATTAAGATTCATATCTGAATGTACTGACTGTTAATTATTGATGAGAACATAATCAGTAAATCTAAAGATGTTTGAGTTTGGCTTTGATGAATCAGAATAAAAGTAATAAAATGATGATTTTAGAGACAGGCCGAACTCAGGCCAGCTGACAGCCTGTGTACAAACAGACTTCAGCCATATGAGAGTGAGTGTGAGTGAATGAAAGCACACACAGGACACACTCTGTAGTTTTCTCTGGTCCCCTCCCCAATCAGACCAGGAGTGACATGTTTAGCCGCATGTTCTCCTTAAATTGCTGGCTGTCTGAGTGGTGTCCCAGAAACGATGTGGGCTTCATAGATAATTGGCAAACCTTCTGGAGGAAACCTGGTCTTGTTAGGAGAGACGGCATCCATCCCACTTTGGATGGAGCAGCTCTCATTTCTAGAAATATGGACCAATTTATTAAACCACCCAAAATATGACTATCCAGAGTTGGGAGCAGGAAGCAGAGTTGCAGTCTTACACGCCTCTCTGCAGCTTCTCTCCTCCTGCTACCCCCCCAAAAACCCATCTCCGTAGAGACTGTGTCAGCTCCCAAACAGACAAACAACAAACTAAAACCCAGCAACAAACAACTTAAACATAAAAAATCACAAAGAAAGAACAATACAGTATCCACATCTGAACCAAAGAATAAAACTGTGAAATGTGGATTATTAAATATTAGGTCTCTCTCCTCCAAGTCTCTGTTAGTACATGACTTAATAATTGATCAACAAATCGATTTACTCTGCCTTACAGAAACCTGGTTGCAGCAGGATGAGTATGTTAGTTTAAATGAATCAACACCCCGAGTCATTCTAACTACCAGAAACCTCAAGCACAGGCCGAGGCGGTGTGGCAGCAGTTTTCACACCAGTCTATTAATCAACGAAAGACCAAGACAGACTTTAATTCATTTGAAAGCCTGATGCTTAGCCTCGTCCACCCCAGCTGTAAAACTCAGAAACCAGTCTTACTTGTTATCATCTATCGTCCACCTGGGCCTTACATAGAGTTTCTGTCTGATTTCTCAGACTCTTTATCTGATTTAGTGCTCAGCTCAGATAAAATAATTATTGTGGGTGATTTTAACATCCATGTAGATGCTAAAAATGACAGCCTCAACATCGCATTTAATCTGTTATTAGACTCAATTGGCTTCTCTCAAAATGTAAAAGAACCCACCCACCACTTTAATCACACTCTAGATCTTGTTTTAACATATGGCATAGAAACTGAACATTTAACAGTGTTTCCTGAAAACCCTCTGCTGTCTGATCATTTCCTGATAACATTTACATTTACAATAATTGATTACACAGCAGTGGAGAGTAGACTTTATCACAGTAGATGTCTTTCTGAAAGTGCTGTAACTAAGTTTAAGAATATAATCCACCCACTGTTATCATCTTCAATGCCCTGTACCAACATAGAGCAGAGCAGCTATCTGAGCGCTACTCCAACAGAGGTCGATTATCTTGTTAATAATTTTACCTCCTCACTACGCACGACTCTGGATACTGTAGCTCCTGTGAAAACTAAGGTCTCAAATCAGAAGTACCTGACTCCGTGGTATAATTCTCAAACACGTAGCCTAAAGCAGATAACTCGTAAGCTGGAGAGGAAATGGCGTGTCACAAATTTAGAGGATCATCATTTAGCCTGGAGAAATAGTTTGCTGCTTTATAAGAAAGCCCTCCGCAAAGCCAGAACATCTTACTATTCGTCACTGATTGAAGAAAATAAGAACAACCCCAGGTTTCTCTTCAGCACTGTAGCCAGGCTGACAAACAGTCAGAGCTCTACTGAGCCAACAATCCCTTTAACGTTAACTAGTAATGACTTCATGAACTTCTTCACAAATAACATTTTTATTATTAGAGAAAAAATTACCAATAATCATCCCACAGATGTAATATTATCTACAGCTACTTTTAGTACCATCGATGTTAAGTTAGACTCTTTTTCTCCAATTGATCTTTCTGAGTTAACTTCAATAATTACTTCCTCCAAACCATCAACGTGTCTTTTAGACCCCATTCCTACAAAACTGCTCAAAGAAGTCCTGCCATTAATTAATTCTTCGATCTTAAATATGATCAACCTATCTCTAATAATCGGCTATGTACCACAGGCCTTCAAGCTGGCTGTAGTTAAACCTTTACTTAAAAAGCATCTCTAGACCCAGCTGTCTTAGCTAATTATAGGCCAATCTCCAACCTTCCTTTCATATCAAACATCCTTGAAAGAGTAGTTGTCAAACAGCTAACAGGTCATCTGCAGAGGAATGGCTTATTTGAAGAGTTTCAGTCAGGTTTCAGAGTTCATCACAGCACAGAAACAGCTTTAGTGAAGGTTACAAATGATCTTCTTATGGCCTCTGACAGTGGACTCATCTCTGTGCTTGTCCTGCTAGACCTCAGTGCTGCGTTCGATACTGTTGATCATAATATCCTATTAGAGCAATTAGAACATGCTGTAGGTATTACAGGTACTGCACTGCAGTGGTTTCTATCATATCTATCTAATAGACTCCAATTTGTTCAAGTAAATGGAGAGTCCTCTTCACACACTAAGGTCAATTATGGTGTTCCACAGGGTTCAGTGCTAGGACCAATTCTGTTTACATTATACATGCTTCCTTAGGCAGCATCATTAGAAGACATAGCATAAATTTTCACTGCTATGCAGATGACACGCAGCTCTGTCTATCCATGAAGCCAGGTAACACACACCAATTAGTTAAACTGCAGGAATGTCTTAAAGACATAAAGACCTGGATGGCCGCTAACTTTCTGCTTCTTAATTCAGATCAAACTGAGGTTATTGTACTCGGCCCTGAAAATCTTAGAAATATGGTATCTAAGCAGATTCTTACTCTGGATGGCATT
Organism: Oreochromis aureus; assembly: GCF_013358895.1. Taxonomy (NCBI): domain Eukaryota; kingdom Metazoa; phylum Chordata; class Actinopteri; order Cichliformes; family Cichlidae; genus Oreochromis; species Oreochromis aureus. The sequence goes on along the minus strand of NC_052944.1, from coordinate 133,415,210 downwards.
ACCTTGGCCTCCAGTAATGCTGTGAGGAACCTTGAGTCATTTTGGACCAGGACATGTCCTTCAACGCACATATTAAACAAATATGTAAGACTGCTTTCTTCCATTTGTGCAACATCTCTAAAATTAGAAATATCCTGTCTCAGAGTGATGCTGAAAAACTAGTTCATGCATTTATTACTTCCAGGCTGGACTACTGTAATTCTTTATTATCAGGATGTCCTAAAACTCGCTGAAAAGTCTTCAGCTAATCCAAAATGCTGCAGCAACAGTCCTGACAGGGACTAGAAAGAGAGCATATTTCTCCTGTTTTGGCTTCCTTCATTGGCTTCCTGTTAAATCCAGAATTGAATTCAAAATCCTGCTCCTCACATACAAGGTCTTAAATAATCAGGCCCCATCTTATCTTAATGACCTTGTAGTACCATATCACCCTATTAGAGCACTTCGCTCTCGCTCTGCAGGCCTACTTGTTGTTCCTAGAGTATTTAAAAGTAGAATGGGAGGCAGAGCCTTCAGTTTTCAGGCCCCTCTTCTGTGGAACCAGCTTCCAGTTTGGATTCGGAGACAGACACTATCTCTACTTTCAAGATTAGGCTTCAAACTTTCCTTTTGCTAAAGCATATAGTTAGGGCTGGACCAGGTGACCCTGAATCCTCCCTTAGTTATGCTGCAATAGACGTGAGGCTGCCGGGGATTCCCATGATGCATTGAGTTTTTCTTTCCAGTCACCTTTCTCACTCACTATGTGTTAATAGACCTCTCTGCATCGAATCATATCTGTTATTAATCTCTGTCTCTCTTCCACAGCATGTCTTTCATCCTGTTTTCCTTCTTCACCCCAACCGGTCGCAGCAGATGGCCCCGCCCTCCCTGAGCCTGGTTCTGCCGGAGGTTTCTTCCTGTTAAAGGGAGTTTTTCCTTCCCACTGTCGCCAAAGTGCTTGCTCATAGGGGGTCATATGATTGTTGGGTTTTCTCTGTATTTATTATTGTGCTATCTACTGTACAATATAAAGCGCCTTGAGGCGACTTTTGTTGTGATTTGGCGCTATATAAATAAAATTGAATTGAATTGAATTGAACTGATCTCTGAATGTGTGTGACTCAGCGAAAAAGAGGATTGTACTGGATATACTGTGACTGACAAACAGAGTTTAAAGAGAAAGGTGTTTGGATTAAAATGGATTATGCTAAAGTGAACGTGCTAATGAAATCTGAACTGACTGAAATGTGAAGGGAAGATTATTCATTATTTACTGAGTCAGACTCAGAGGATCAGGGATCAGAAGTTCTACAAAGAGTAGAACCAGACTTCCTGTATAGAGGTTTGTGGGCCCACTGATCCACAGTGTCAGCACAACTTTCACATCATATTCATCTCAGCACAACTTAAACATGCTGACTGACCTCAGAGTTTCTCTGACTCTCCAGAAGAACACACAGCTGCTTAACTCCTGAATCCTGCAGGTTGTTCCAGCTCAGGTCCAGCTCTCTCAGATGGGAGGGGTTGGACTTCAGCGCTGCTGCCAGATAATCACAGCTGATCTTTGACAAACCACAGCTCCTCAATCTGTATAAAGAATGAAAGATGTAAGTTTATTAGACAAAGTGTGAGCTTGAAATCATTCAGTGTTTCATCATCTGTTCAAATCTGAAGAAGGTTCAGAATGTAGAAGTTTAGAAAATGGAAACTCCAAACAGCTGAAGCCAACAGGAAGCAGCTTCAAACAAACAAGAGAAAAAACTCTGAATGTTTCACATTAAAGTCGTACATTTATCATAAAAACATGAAAAGTTATCACGTTTTACTGTGTGAAATAAAAAAAAATACTGAAGAAGAAACATCAGAGTCTAAAACAAAAACTCCCAGTTCAGGAGGTCACAGTGAGACTGTGACCTCCTGAATGTATGACTTCTAAGTGAAGTCATACATTTATCAAAAAACAGAACAAAGACTTGAAAAAGTCGTGTTTTTCCTTCCAGGAACCACACGGCTTCACTTTTAAAGGTGAAGTGTGAAAGAAATGGACATATTAGAAGTCCAACACCTTTTTCCAGTCACATTATTAAAGCAGACAAACTACAAGCTCATTTTCATTCCAACAAGTCATCTTCTGACCTGGACTAACAACACTGGTCTCTATGTGCAGCTGGCTGTGAGACCAGTGCTCAGGGAGCGTCTACAAAGTGCAACACTGAAAGAACATCACACACTCATTTGCTTCCAGCACTTTCACACAAACATCTACTGTCATTATTGTCACCAAACTCTGTGGATCCTTTATTGGAAATTCAAATGGGATCAAATGGTCAAACAAAAGAGGGTTATGAGGAAATATGATGAAATGTTGTGTATTAGCAGGAAGTTACTGAATCATTTTCCTCAGAAACCAAACAAAATGATTGACAAACATGTTTTTACAAACTCAGTGTTGGACTTGGATCAGCAGGATAACCCTGATGTGTAAAGGCATTTAAGGCTGCGTTCACACTGCAGGCGAAAGTGCATCAAATCTAGTAGAAACATGATTGGAAATCTTCTCAGATCCATTTGTACATTTAGAGCCTGATACTGAAATATGGCAGCACAGACATTCACAGCAGCAAAGGGTTCTTGCTGATCTGAGCTGGCTTGGCCCTGGCTTATCAAAGATTAAAGAAAGCGGAATCAGCTGTTCAAACCCCCACAAGGCTGCCCGCTGTGACTGAAACAATGGGACGGGTCGTGACTTCTCAAAATGGGCTCATTGAACGCAGCACGGATAAGATGTTGTTTCGATGCTGCCGTGCGCACTCAGACTTTGATCTTTGAGTGCAAAATTGATAACATCTGGGAGAAGCTCGTGGCTCTCCAACGGGAGATTGAGAGACGAGCGACGGACTGTTAGATCAGCTGTGAAATTGACATGCAGTTGTTCACACTAAAGAAAACCACCATCTACAACTTGGAAAGATGGTGCCGGGTGTCATGGCACGCCGTCTCTCGGTTCTGCAATATTTATGTTTTGTGTTCTTAGTGGTGTCCCTGCTAGTTTTAAAAACCCACTCTTTGTTGGCGTATGAGCGACAGACGCTGCTTAATATCCGTGACTCACTGCTGAAGCTTCCCAGCGTTAGCGGCGCGATGGAGGACTCCGCCGCCTCTGGCGTCGGTACGGAGGAACTGCATCGCCGTGATCCCCTGGAATCCTTCAAACGGAAGCGCTGGAGGCGTGGGACGTATGCGCGCGAGCGCGCTCTGGGAAGTGTGTTCGGGTCAGAACTCGGATGCGGCGTGTCCTTACCATCGGCGACCCTGGCCGTTTAGGACTTTATTTTGGCCTTAAACAGCACTGCCTTCTTCCTGTTTACCTGACGTCATCGGAGCGCGTTCACCTGACGCTGCTTTATTGGTCGCCATGCCGATGGGATATGAGGGGAGGTGGAGCAAATATAAATAACCTACAATTACTGCCTGCTACCACGGATGGACAGAGAGTTAAATTAGCTCTCTTAAATGCAAGATCTGTATCAAATAAAATTCATGTTCTTCGGGACTTTTTTGATACTCATAAGCTGGACGTCATGTTCCTAACGGAGACATGGCTGCGCACTGGTGAAGTGGCACCCTTGCTGGAACTTTGCCCCTCCGATGCCAGCTTCTTCAGCTCCCCCAGGTTGTCTGGGAGGGGAGGCGGGGTAGCCTCTGTCATCAAAGACTGTTTTAAATACAAACAAAGTCCTGGTGTTTTTACCTCATTTGAGTCCCAACTCCTGACTTTAAGCTGTCCCGTGGTTAATTATAGTCATCTATCGTCCACCTAAATATAATGACTTGTTTATTTCGGAATTTTCAGACTTCTTGACATGTTTTATCGCTCACTATGAAAGGATTCTTATAGTGGGGGACTTTAATATTCATCTGTGTTGTGAGGATAAACCCCTGGTCAAAGATTTCTTAAATGTAATTGATTCCTTAAACTTTACACAATTTGTGTCTGGGCCAACACGTAAGGGCCACACCCTAGACCTTGTCTTGGGTTACGGACTGAATGTATCAATGACTGAAAATTGTGTTTTACCTATCTTAGACCACTCAGCAATTTTATTTGATATTTTAATCCCTAAATCTCCAGCTTATGAGAGGGAAAAATTGCCCCTCAGATCATCTCGTTATATTAGCCCCGAAGCATTGCTTGGAGTTAAATTACATCTACCTGATGTGCTGGACCCTATTTTTACCAAGGAGTTATGTGTGGACACCTTGACTGCGAACCTTAATAATACACTTCTTGAATTACTGGTTAAAATGTCAAAAAAGGAACCCTATGCCTTGGTTAAATGAGGAGCTCTTGAACTTGAGAAGAATTTGTAGAAAAGCAGAGCGTCACTGGAGATCTTCCAGACTAGAAGTATTTCTCCAGGCTTGGAAGGACTCATTATCTTCTCTTCAATCAGCAATGTCGACAGCGAAAGCAAATTATTTCTCAAATCTCATCATGAGTCATAAACATAACTCAAGACTCTTATTCAACACAGTGTCGCGACTTACAGAGAGTAAGTCAACTCTCTACTGTTCTAATTTGATAGCTCATGACTTTCTTACGTTTTTCAGAGACAGTTCAATTCAATTCAATTCAATTTTATTTATATAGCGCCAAATCACAACAAAAGTCGCCTCAAGGCGCTTTATATTGTACAGTAGATAGCACAATAATAAATACAGAGAAAAACCCAACAATAATATGACCCCCTATGAGCAAGCACTTTGGCGACAGTGGGAAGGAAAAACTCCCTTTTAACAGGAAGAAACCTCCGGCAGAACCAGGCTCAGGGAGGCGGCCATCTGCTGTGACCGGTTGGGGTGAGAGAAGGAAAACAGGATAAAGACATGCTGTGGAAGAGAGACAGAGATTAATAACAGATATGATTCGATGCAGAGAGGTCTATTAACACATAGTGAGTGAGAAAGGTGACTGGAAAGGAAAAACTCAATGCATCATGGGAATCCCGGCAGCTCACGTCTATTGCAGCATAACTAAGGGAGGATTCAGGGTCACCTGGTCCAGCCCTAACTATATGCTTTAGCAAAAGGAAAGTTTTAAGCCTAATCTTGAAAGTAGAGATAGTGTCTGTCTCCCGAATCCAAACTGGAAGCTGGTTCCACAGAAGAGGGGCCTGAAAACTGAAGGCTCTGCCTCCCATTCTACTTTTAAATACTCTAGGAACAACAAGTAGGCCTGCAGAGCGAGAGCGAAGTGCTCTAATAGGGTGATATGGTACTACAAGGTCATTAAGATAAGATGGGGCCTGATTATTTAAGACCTTGTATGTGAGGAGCAGGATTTTGAATTCAATTCTGGATTTAACAGGAAGCCAGTGAAGGGAAGCCAAAACAGGAGAAATATGCTCTCTCTTTCTAGTCCCTGTCAGGACTCTTGCTGCAGCATTTTAGACTAGTTGAAGACTTTTCAGCGAGTTTTTAGGACATCCTGATAATAAAGAATTACAGTAGTCCAGCCTGGAAGTAATAAATGCATGAACTAGTTTTTCAGCGTCACTCTGAGACAGGATATTTCTAATTTTAGAGATGTTGCGCAAATGGAAGAAAGCAGTCTTACATATTTGTTTAATATGTGCATTGAAGGACATGTCCTGGTCAAAAATGACTCCAAGGTTCCTCACAGCATTACTGGAGGCCAAGGTAATGCCATCCAGAGTAAGAATCTGCTTAGATACCATATTTCTAAGATTTTCAGGGCCGAGTACAATAACCTCAGTTTTATCTGAATTAAGAAGCAGAAAGTTAGTGGCCATCCAGGTCTTTATGTCTTTAAGACATTCCTGCAGTTTAACTAATTGGTGTGTGTTACCTGGCTTCATGGATAGATAGAGCTGCGTGTCATCTGCATAGCAGTGAAAATTTATGCTATGTCTTCTAATGATGCTGCCTAAAGGAAGCATGTATAATGTAAACAGAATTGGTCCTAGCACTGAACCCTGTGGAACACCATAATTGACCTTAGTGTGTGAAGAGGACTCTCCATTTACTTGAACAAATTGGAGTCTATTAGATAGATATGATACAAACCACTGCAGCGCAGTACCTGTAATACCTACAGCATGTTCTAATAGGATAATATGGTCAACAGTATCGAACGCAGCACTGAGGTCTAGCAGGACAAGCACAGAGATGAGTCCACTGTCAGAGGCCATAAGAAGATCATTTGTAACCTTCACTAAAGCTGTTTCTGTGCTGTGATGAGCTCTGAAACCTGACTGAAACTCTTCAAATAAGCCATTCCTCTGCAGATGATCTGTTAGCTGTTTGACAACTACTCTTTCAAGGATGTTTGATATGAAATGAAGGTTGGAGATTGGCCTATAATTAGCTAAGACTGCTGGGTCTAGAGATGGCTTTTTAAGTAAAGGTTTAACTACAGCCACCTTGAAGGCCTGTGGTACATAGCCGATTATTAGAGATAGGTTGATCATATTTAAGAATGAAGAATTAATTAATGGCAGGACTTCTTTGAGCAGTTTAGTAGGAATGGGGTCTAAAAGACACGTTGATGGTTTGGAGGAAGTAATTATTGAAGTTAACTCAGAAAGATCAATTGGAGAAAAAGAGTCTAACTTAACACTGATGGTACTAAAAGTAGCTGTAGATAATATTACATCTGTGGGATGATTATTGGTAATTTTTTCTCTAATGGTAAAAATGTTATTTGTGAAGAAGTTCATGAAGTCATTACTAGTTAACGTTAAAGGGATTGTTGGCTCAGTAGAGCTCTGACTGTTTGTCAGCCTGGCTACAGTGCTGAAGAGAAACCTGGGGTTGTTCTTATTTTCTTCAATCAGTGACGAATAGTAAGATGTTCTGGCTTTATGGAGGGCTTTCTTATAAAGCAGCAAACTATTTCTCCAGGCTAAATGATGATCCTCTAAATTTGTGACACGCCATTTCCTCTCCAGCTTACGGGTTATCTGCTTTAGGCTACGTGTTTGAGAATTATACCACGGAGTCAGGTACTTCTGATTTGAGGCCTTAGTTTTCACAGGAGCTACAGTATCCAGAGTCGTACGTAGTGAGGAGGTAAAATTATTAACAAGATAATCGACCTCTGTTGGAGTAGCGTTCAGATAGCTGCTCTGCTCTATGTTGGTACAGGGCATTGAAGATGATAACAGTGGGTGGATTATATTCTTAAACTTAGTTACAGCACTTTCAGAAAGACATCTACTTTGATAAAGTCTACTCTCCACTGCTGTGTAATCAATTATTGTAAATGTTATCAGGAAATGATCAGACAGCAGAGGGTTTTCAGGAAACACTGTTAAATGTTCAGTTTCTATGCCATATGTTAAAACAAGATCTAGAGTGTGATTAAAGTGGTGGGTGGGTTCTTTTACATTTTGAGAGAAGCCAATTGAGTCTAATAACAGATTAAATGCCATGTTGAGGCTGTCATTTTTAGCATCTACATGGATGTTAAAATCACCCACAATAATTATTTTATCTGAGCTGAGCACTAAATCAGATAAAAAGTCTGAGAAATCAGAGAGAAACTCTGTGTAAGGCCCAGGTGGACGATAGATGATAACAAGTAAGGCTGGTTTCTGAGTTTTACAGCTGGGGTGGACGAGGCTAAGCATCAGGCTTTCAAATGAATTAAAAGTCTGTCTTGGTCTTTCGTTAATTAATAGACTGGTGTGGTGTGACAGGGCTGAAACACTTAGGAATCAGATTACTCCCTCCTCAAGCTGTTCATTAGACTATCCGGCTGCTTTGCCTGCTGGTGCTGATAAACTGTTCTCTGACTTCAAGGTTATTTCTCTGTCTGGATTAACTAAGGTTGTAAAAGCAGCTCGATGTACAACCTGTTCTTTGGATCCTCTACCAGCCTGGGCTATAAAGGAACTGTGGTCAGTATTAGGACCCTACATTCTGTTTCTTTTAAATACTTCATTGACGACCGGAGTCTTCCCTGAATGTTTTAAATCAGCTGTGGTAGTGCCAATCTTGAAAAAGCCTGGACTGGATGTCGACATGGTCGCAAACTATAGACCCATCTCACATCTGTCTTTTTTTATCTAAAGTCTTTGAAAAAGTGGTTTTTAAGCAGCTCACTGAGCATTTGTCAACAAGCAATCTGTTTGAACCATTTCAGTCTGCTTTTAGACCAAATCACTCCACAGAAACAGCTTTAGTGTTACGTTCCCCTGAGAGGTCTAGGCGGTGAGGGGGAAGTAACAAAAAGTGTCCGGGTCAGAAAAAGGAGTCAAGGAGGCAAAAGGGTTAAATTAAATAGCTTTATTAAAGTAGCTCAACTAAAAGAGACGGACAAGCAGCTATCACCATTTAAGGAAAACAAACAAAACTCAAGTGTTGGTCAATAAAATAAAAGTAAGTCAAAAAAGAGAGAGCAGCTCACTAGCTGCAAATACGGTCACGCAGCTCACTAGCTGAAAACCACAAAAACACAGCTCACTAGCTGCAAACACCACAAACACTCAGCTCACTAGCTGTAACCACTCACATGGCACTCAGGCCCAGAGCTCACCTTTCCCTGAGCTTAAATACTTTTAATTACTGACGAGAGTCAGCTGTGTAAAAGAAAAGAGGTGGAGATTGTAGGACACACCCACACAGGCACCTTCAGGAGGAGGCCCTGCTAGGGCCGTAACACCCCCTCCCATAAATACAAACCCGTGGTTTGTCAAATAGTTCTACGTATTGCAATAACCAAAACAATAAAGTCCATAACCGTTGCACCACCAAAACTGTAGGTTTTCCACCGACCAAACCCCATAGGAACGGTTAGGCATTTCCTGCGGAAGCTGCCAACCCCATCTCAGTGGGTTCACAACATTGCCAGAGAGTGGCCCCAGACCCTCGAAACAGTGTCCCATGTGATAGCCAGGGCTTTGGACCATTACATGGGGCGAACCCAGCAGGCTGCTAGTGGGCCTTACAGAAACACTCCGCAGACGATTCCTCAGGTCAGGGGTACAGGCATGTTTGTTAGCCAGGGGTGCAGATCTGAGTGGTGGTGCTATACATGACTTGTCCCCCTGTAGGCCATTTTGAGGACTTGGGAAATTGTCAAACAGCATTAGCCTGGGGCTAGTTGACCTCTTACACTGACCACAGGTCGCTACTGAGCAATTGTGCTCCAAGTTTAGCCTTTTAGTAGGCCTGGCAACCTTGTCGGTTTGAGAACTACGACTGACCTTTCTCAAAGCAGGCCCTTTTTGCTTTGAGTGGGCTTTCTGTTTGAGTATCAACTTCAAACAGTTAGCAACGAGGTGTCCAGGTTTGTGGCAGAAGAAACAAAGCTTTATTTTGGGTCTCGAAACCACAACTTTTTCAGCCTTGTTAGCTGGCCCACTCTTACCTCTCCAAGATGTACTATGGCACAGAGGGATATCATGTCCTACAGCTTTTGTTTTATGTGTTAGCTTAAATTCATCTGCCAGTATGGCAGCTTGCTGTAAAGTGGAAACCCTCTGTTCACTCAAATGAAGAGCAATACACTCAGGCACTGCATTCTTAAAGTCCTCCACCAGCACAAGCTCACGTAACAACCCCAAATTGTTAACCTGGCTCGCAGAACACCACCTATCAAAAAGCTTTGCCTTCTCCCTAGCAAAGTCAAGGTAGGACTGACCATGTGCCAACTCCAAACCTCGAAAATGCTGCCTATAGGCTTCAGGTACAAGTTCATAGGCTTGGAGGACGGCACTTTTAATCTTTTCATAAACTAGGCAGTCGTCCCTAGACAGACTGGAACAAGCTTCCTGAGCCTTACCTGTGAATTTACACAGCAACATCACCCCCCACAGGTCTTGAGGCCACTGCAGTGTAGTTGCTATGCGTTCAAATACACTGAAGAAACTCTCAACACTGGATTCACAGAAAATGGGAACCAGGTGGATGTTATTGCTCACAAACGAGCCTCTAGACACCTGTGCACTAATAGCTGTGTCGTCCATTTTGGGGGCGGAGAAGGCTCAGCAAACACACCCTAATTAGGACACCACCACACCCCTCTGCCAACTCAGAGACAACTGAACAATTAACAGAAAACTACACCACTTACTTAAACTGACCAACTTACCTCTTACTGCATACACGTTAAACAAACACAACTTACCCAGTTCCTAAGCACACCAAACTATACCTACCTATCTTCTGGAGCGTGCTGGGCTCGAGGCAACTTTAAAGGCAAAACTTCAGCAACTGGAGCACTGAATTGCCTACCCCCAACAGGGAACTAATCCCCACCCAGGATTACTCCAAAAATAAGAAAGGCAAAATAAAAAGAGTGCCCGAAGGAAGAACTTAAAAAGCTCAGCTGGACACTCACCTAACCTAACTTAACTGGGAAGTTGAGAATCTCTAAAGGTGACAAAAAGCAAGATAATCAAAAACCAATTCCAACTCAAAACTCCCTTTTCAACTATCCCGGACGAGCCCCCACTTGTTACGTTCCCCTGAGAGGTCTAGGCGGTGAGGGGGAAGTAACAAAAAGTGTCCGGGTCAGAAAAAGGAGTCAAGGAGGCAAAAGGGTTAAATTAAAGAGTTTTATTAAAGTAGCTCAACTAAAAGAGACGGACGAGCCGCTATCACCATTTAAGGAAAACAAACAAAACTCAAGTGTTGGTCAATAAAATAAAAGTAAGTCAAAAAGAGCAGCTCACTAGCTGCAAACCACAAACGCACAGCTCACAAGCTGCAAACCACACTAATGGTACTCTGGCCCAGAGCTCACCTTTGCCTGGGCTTAAATCCCTATAATTACTGATGCGAGTCAGGTGTGTAAAGGAGAAAAGGTGGCACCTCAGGCAAAAGAGATTGAAGGACCCGCCCACACAGGCACCTTCAGGAGAAGGCCCTGCTAGGGCCGTAACATTTAGTAAAAGTGGTAAATGATCTGCTGGTAAATGCAGACAACGATCTCACTTCAGTTTTATTACTGCTGGATCTAAGTGCTCCGTTTGACACTGTGGATCACTGCATTTTATTGGACAGGCTTGAACATTTTATTGGAATAACAGGAAATGTTTTATCGTGGCTGAGATCTTACCTGTCTGGGAGGTCTCAGACTGTTAGTTTTAAAAATGATCTCTCCGAGACCTGCGCAGTGAGGCACGGGGTCCCTCAGGGCTCTGTACTTGGACCATTGCTGTTTTCTATGTACCTGCTGCCTCTTGGTGTTCTTTTACGTTCTTTTAATGTAACCTTTCATTGTTACGCTGATGACCTGCAGCTTTATGTTCCTTTAACCACTGGAAATTGTGCTGAAGTCTCTAAACTAGAATCTTGTCTATCTGCAATTAAGGGCTGGTTATCGGATAATTTCTTGCTCCTAAATACTGATAAAACAGAGTTGATGGTCATTGGGCCACACAAATTTCAGCACTTGTTCCAAAATTTCATCTTGAGAATTGATGACAGTGTCATAAATTGCAGGGACAAGGTAAAAAACTTGGGCGTGTGGTTCGACATGGTGCTCTCTTTCGAGTCTCATGTAAAAGAGATAACAAAGACCGCCTTTTATCATTTGAGGAACATAGCCAGAATCAGACAAGTTTTGTCAAGCGACACTGCAGAGGTTCTTGTCCATGCATTTGTGTCTTCACGTATTGATTATTGTAATGCTCTTCTTTCTGGACTACCAAAGAAAAGTTTAAGAGGTCTACAGATGGTGCAAAATGCAGCTGCTCGCATTTTAACAAGGACTGGGAAATTTGAGCACATTAGCCCTGTACTGAACTCTCTGCATTGGCTACCTTGTCAGGTTCGAGCAGATTTTAAGGTCCTGCTGCTCACCTACAAGGCTTTAAACGGATTGGCACCTACATACCTCTACGACCTTTTACATCTTTATGTTCCATCCCGTGCTCTCCGATCCCAGGACTCTGGCCTTCTAAAGGTTCCTAGAGCCAGAAAAAAGACAATTGGAGAGCGTGCTTTTTCTTTTTTCGTGCCCGTTTCTGTGGAACAACCTCCCTCAAGATATTCGGCAGGCATGCTCTGTGGAGGTTTTTAAAACTAAGCTGAAGACACATTTGTTCACCCTATCTTACATGTCTTAATTTTATTGCTTTTAGTTTTTAAATTTTTACTGTTTTTAACTTGTATTGTGTCTTTTACCTGTATTGCTATGTATCGCTTTTATTTTACTTATCTTTTTAGTTTTAAATAGTTGTACAGCACTTTGTTTGAAAGTGCTCTATAAATAAAGTTATCATTATTATTATTATTATTATTATTATTATTATCATTTCATGCGGCTAACATACCGGCACCAGCTGTGGTCTCAAGGCTGGAGCTGAACATAACAAATCTCATCCTGATAACAGACGGTGTTTAGACTGTTCCTTCCCATCCTAACCAAGGACACCTGGGTCGGTTGGAAGACTGTTTACTTCACCTGGCAGAGCGAAGGACACTATCTCAGCTGCTGACCGGCCAGCTACCTAGCCTGACCTGTCCCCCCAATGTGATGTGTGTGTAGTGTATGTACGGTTGGCAAGGTCAGTATCCTAATTGACCCTTGGGAATAAATACAGTGTTCTGAATCTGAAAAGATTACAGAAGACGACTCTGTTCAGTAAATATTACGCTCATGCTGTCAAGAAATACCAAAGGTAGGTAAAACTCTGGTTGTTGCAGCCATCCAGTAAGATGTGCTTTGTACTGTTCTGCTGCAGTTTGTGACACCTGGTGGATGAGTTGTGAAAGATGATGAAACAAACACTTCACTCAATGTTTTTCTTCTAAACTCGATGTAATTTTGGGAGTTTTTCACACTCTGTCCCAGCTACAAATTGGGGAGAACACAGCAAATACATAAACTTCACCCACTTGGATCCTTATCATTCAAGATTGTGAAAAGATTCTCTACTCACTGTTGATTTTAGATGAGAGAGATGATTTGGAAGATGATGAAGGGGAAGAGTTTTCACAACTTGAGGCCTTTTGTCTTCACGGTATAGGACAGAGAAGACAGGAAGGGAGGGAGAAGTGGGGATATAGACGCACAGGAAATGGTCTTGGGCAGACTCAAACTAGGCCCTGGAGTCACGACTCTAACCTTCAGTACATGCTGCTCAAGATAATTTTGTTACTTTGAAAGACGAAATCAGCCTGACTTGATATTGATATGGTATCACTGTGGGGTTGGATACTATTGATCTAACATCCTGTGGAAACATCAAATTTCAATTTAAGAGCATTTTGAAATTGTTAAATGAGTGAGTCATTTTGGAAGGCAGAATCAGACCGACCTGATATTGATATAGTATCACTTTGGGGTTGTATACTGTTGATCTAAATAGTTCCAAGAGTAAGTCAGATATGGGCAATTTGAAAAGGCTTTTATTTTGGAAAGCAGAATCAGACCGACTTGATATTGATATGGTATCACTGTGGGGTTGTATACTGTTGATCTAAATAGTTCCAAGAGTAAGTCAGATATGGGCAATTTGAAAGTGCTATTAATTTGAAAGGCAAAATCAGACTGACTCGATATTGATATGGTATCACTGTGGGGTTGTATACTCTTGATCTACAGGGTGGGCCATTTATATGGATACATCGTAATAAAATGGGAATGGTTGGTGATATTAAAGTCCTGTTTGTGGCACATTAGTATATGTGAGGGGGCAAACTCCTCAAGATGGGTGGTGACCATGGTGGCCATTTAGAAGTCGGCCATCTTGGATACATTTTTTGTTTTTCCAATAGGAAGAGGGCCATGTGACACATCAAACTTATTGGTAATGTCTGCAGAAGACACATGGTTCTTTTTATTACAGTTCCCAAACATTTTTAGAAGATAAACAAGGAATTGTTTGCATTGTGCGTGTTGCTAAGTTTATTTTTTCTTGGCATCTTCTTGTGACCTTTGTCATTTTGTGTGATTGCTCTTGCTGACCCTACATACTAGGAGAGAGGGTGAGACTAGTTTTCTTTCTCTAGAGCAGGGGTCTCAAACTCAAATGAGCCGCGGGCCACTTCTGGCACCGTCATCTCATTGGAGGACACTTTAGTGTCCAAGTAGTACAAACACGAAAACCCCAACTAATATTTCCTAAAATGTAGTGTTTTGTTTGTTTTATTAAAAATATTGTGTAACAAGACAAAACTGCAAACAAGAACGTATTTCTTTTCTCACTCTTACTATCTGAAGCCATTCATTGAACTACCAAATAAACAGCTCTTTCTGGCCAGACTCGTGGCAGCACTTTTGCTATAATTTTGTTTGTATTTAACAAAATAAAAATGCAGGCATAAGCGTACACATTAGTTTTTGACTGCAAGTTAAAAACTGTTTTCTTTCCAAATAAATCTCTCACTGAACTAACACAGCCCTCAACATGTTTGCACTCTCTTGTTACCTCAGCCAGGTCCGCGGCTCCGAACCGTGGTAAGGAGACCTCTGGATAATACTTTGGGTTCCGTGTCGGGCTCGTAGCCGGAACTAGCTTTACTGTCTGGGTCAACCTTGCTAGCGAGAGACAGAAAGAGGCGTTGAAAGGCTGCTCCAGCAGAACTTTATTGTTTCGGAGGAAAACACGAACACAGCGTACAGTCGAGTCTTAATAGCTTACTGGGCTCATCAAGCACTCTTTTTGGCTGCAGTGGTTATTATTATAATTACATGCTTCCATCTCCCGTTTCTGCTCGGTAGCACCTCGCACTTTTCCCCTTTTTCTCCCTCCCTCACGCTCACACACACACAGCGGGAGGGGCGGTCCCAAACGTTCTGCCTGCAGCAAGGACTACACCGCCCATGAGGCTACATTCCTAAAGGGCCATGCCTGTAACACTCTGCCGTCGTATTAAATCATTTTTCGTATAATAATTAAAAAAATATTTTTCTTCATATCAATATGCAGGGCCAAGTAGAGGTGACGTGGGCATAAATGGCCCATGAGTTTGAGACCCTGGTGTACACTGTCCCTCCTGCCTCTGCCTTTGTACTGCTGCCTTTTGAACCTTTGTTTTTGAGTTGATGCCTGTGAGATTATTAGTGATGTAGGCTACAAATAAGTCTTACATTGATTAGAATTGAATTTGTTGTGCTATGCTGCTTTGTTCACTGTGGCTTTGCGAGCTAATGTTTGTTGTGTTTTGTAGGAAAACCAGCCTACAAAATGCAGGAATGCGATCCAGACTGGGCACCTCTATCAACCTGGGTGAGGCCGAGTTTAAAGCTGCTACCACAGCCAGATTTGATCAGTTAAGAAAGAGAGCAATATCAAAACAGCCACGAAAAGTCCCGCATATATGTGCCCAAGTGTTGTATTGAAGCAATCAAGTGATGAATAACTGTTTTCCAGTATGTTGTTTTGCAATGTTGTTTTTATTTTTTTTCATTGTTGATTTGTTTTTTACCGAAGCAGCTAATAAAGCATATATCGAATCGAATACAATGTTGCCTCTTTCTTGTAAGATTCTGTAATAGAATGAAACAATAATGCCAGTTACAAATAAAGACAATAAAAACACTTATTTTATTTCTATTAGATCTATAAATGTTGTGTAATACTACAACCTGAAACAACAAATAGATGCGTTGGCCTGTACAGGAGATAAAGGAAAAACCAACAGCTGTGAAATGGAATAGTCCAAATCACCAAAGTAAACTGGAGCTGGGCTTGTTGCAGGGATCTGACGTTACTAAACATCTTGTGAGTGTATGCACTCACACTTAGGGCCATATAATAATAAATATGTCCGTGATGAAAGTTGGGCAGCACGCTGACGTCCTTACTCCACTCTGTACGCTTGTATGGGTCTGACCCTTTCACTCCTTTGATTTTTTCCTCTTACTTTTTTTGCCTTTTCGTCAACTCTGTCTTTGTATGGACCTGCTGTGTTCTCCGTCGTTTTGTACAGAACTGTTTTTGGGGCAAATAAAATGCAAGTAGGGATTAAAACCACAGAATTAATGATTACCGGTGCTGGAAATGCTAGCGCTTGATGCAGTGGCTTGATTTTGTTGCCACGGGTACCCACAAAGCAACGCGTGAAAGTCACGTGGTCTGTCGATCTCCATAGATAAGTTTTTTTGTTTGTTTAAATCACCTCATTGCCCAGTGAGTTGTTTCAGTAACGGTTTTCAGTTGTGATAATAAACCTTTTGTTTTTCTTTTTTATCTGATCTTCCTGTCTCTGGGCTCATTCATCTTACCTCCCCTGTCGCCTAGCAGAGCCGGGGCGTAACATGTTTCTCAGGTTAGGGTTAATCCATTCATTTTAAAACTGTTTGGGCCTGTGTTCGGCTGCTCTGTGTTCCTCTGCTTGAACACACACCTCACCACAGCAGCTGTGTGGGTCATCTCTGTAGCAGCCAGATCAGCTTCTGATACCATGAACCTCATCACAGCTCCTAACTTCACCTTTGTTAGCTTTGCAATAATTCATGTCTTTCTTTTTCTCTCTCTGTTTCCACACAAGCTCAAAGTCTCTGCAGCCTGTTTTTATCTGCTATCATCAGATCTCCAACCGCCTCATTCACATCCCTCAGACACTCTGCAGCCTCATCAGTACTGACTTCATCTTCACTGAACTGTCCTGTCAAACATCTCCCCGTCACCACTCTACTTCTGTCAGCCTTTAAATGAACCCTGCTCAAGTCTGTCACTTCTGTTTGGAGCCAAAAGGAAAAACTGTCGTTCAGTTGTTTGGAAAGACAACATTTCTGAAAGCACTCAAACTTCTTCACATTTGTCTTCAGACACACAGTTTCAAACATCATTCAAATATCTGAAATACAGAAAAACAATAACAGCTGCAGTCAGTGAACTCACCTCAGAGTCTGCAGTCGACAGTTTGGACTCTCCAGTCCAGCACACAGAAGCTTCACTGCTGAATCCTGCAGCTTGTTCTCACTCATGTCCAGCTCTGTCAGATGGGAGGGGTTGGACTTCAGAGCTGAGGCCACAACTTCACAGTCAGTCTCTGAGAGTCGACACTGAGTCAGTCTGTGATGATAGAAAATATAAAATGTGTTATTATAACAGCAGAAAATTTGCATTATAAACACAGACTGAATGTATATGAAGACAAAACAGAGTGAGGTCATAATCTGATGAATCTGCTCTTCACATCTGTGCTTCAGCTCCTCTTACTGTGTTTGACATGACACAACGATTGAGTCTCTCTCAGACCTGCAGACTTTTAATGAGAATCTTTGTTTGGCTTTAATCTGCAGATGAAGGAGGAAGATGGCGTCACATTTAGGCTTCCATAATGTCCACAGTCTGTCACTGAGATCTGATCCAGAGTCAGAGTGAAGACACACATTTGGACTGTTTCCTGTTTTGACTCCAGAACATTTTGAATGAGTTCAGCTCAGTGAAGACTTCCAGCTGGAAAGATGGTCTCTGTTTGCTACCTGCTGTCAGGTACGACTCTTCACGTCCACACGCAGGAAAAACCTGCTGACTGTTACCAAACGGAGCAGAAATCTCATCACTGGACAATAATGATGGATGAACTCAGAGCTGCTGATATCAGATCTGATTTCAGGGGAACTAAACACAGAAATGATTGGCTCATTTTAGCTTTCTGAGCCATTAGTCTGCTGATATATCGCTAGTTGGCAGAAAATGATTTGTATTCCTGTTCAGGGCTTCAGTGTTTATGAGTCCAGATCAGGGGTGGGCAATCTCAGTCCACGAGGGCCGGTGTCCCTGCAGGTTTTAGATGTGTCCTCGAACCAACACAGCTGATTTAAATGGCTAAATTAGCTCCTCAACATGTCCTGCAGTTCTCCAGAGGCCTGGTAACGAACTAATCATGTGATTCAGGTGTGTTGACCCAAGGTGAGATCTAAAACCTGCAGGGACACCGGCCCTCGTGGACTGAGATTGCCCACCCCGGTCCAGATCCAGGTGACAGCAAGTCAAAATGATGTTACCTGTCTGTGTCCAGCAGCAGCCTGTATTCACTTTGAATATTGTTATAACCTGACATGGATCAGTTTGTCTTTGATTGGTTTGTAAATGTCACTGTTTCCATTGGACCTGAGTGACGGTACAAAGACAGAGAGGAGAGAAAGGAGAGAGAGGATGGAGACAGCAAAGAGAGAAGCAAACACAAACAGGTGAGAGTGGACAGGTGACCAAGGTCAGCAACCAATCAGAGAGCTTCTGTTTGAGCCACAGTCACTGATGATGACTGCACATAACCAAGCAGTGTGTTACTCTGATATCAAATATGGATCCTGCTCTTATAATAATGATCATCAGATGATATTATTGTGTTATTTTGTAGCTGAATACGATGTTTGTGTGATTATCAGTGAAAGAAGCAGTGAGGAGGATGGAGAGAGAGAGAGGACAGAGGGTGAAGTTAGAAACACTAAAAGGATTTTTCATGGATTTCATGGATGATTTGAGTGATTTCCAGCAGGACACTTAAACATGTCAGTGGACGTCCTAAAGAACATATTCACTGATATGAAACGTGTCATTGAACAGGACACACTTCAAATCTGTTCTCTACTCTTGGACTTGGGATCCATGGAGCTGCTGCTGAGTCTGTACAATAAAGGATGGTGTGGAAGGTTGCAGCGTACGAACACAAACACTTTGTGGTTACAACCTAAACCTCCCACCGTCTATAAAGCACTGATGACATCATGACGTTTGCCAGGAAGTGAGCTCGGGCATGTAAACAGCAGCCAGAAACACAGTAGTGAATTCCATCAGCAGAAAACAGGGACGACATTTCAGCAGCAACAACTAAACACTGAACCATCAGCTCTGTGATTAATGAGGACATGAAGTCAGACATTCCTCACTGGGAGCAGCAGCAGGAATGAGAGTGAATCCATGAGCTGCTGTGACATCAGCTCACATATCTGACACATGTTCAGTCCAGATGTCAGCAGTGTCTTCTCACTCAGTTTGTCCCACTGTTGGCAGTAAGAGAGCACAGCTGGTTCACCTCTGAGCCTCACTCTGAACCACAGCTCTGTCACTCATCAGTACATCACACTGTAATCACACTAAACCAGAGTCTTCCTCAGCACCTTCATCCTCACTCACCATGTCTATGCCACTAAACTCTGTGTCTGTAGTTCTGTCTGTAGTCAGAGGAGAAGCTCAGACGGTGACTGCTCTGTATATTTGTCTCTGTTTGTAACATCAGAGTTCTCTTCACTACAAAGAAGCTCTTCATAGATTCTTATTTCTGTCTCTCTAACAGCAGCGTCTGAATGACCACCAACAGCAGCAGGAGATTAAAATACAGAGTCGTTTAGTACTGTGTATATCTGAAGAACTAAACTACTAATCTACACTGATCAATGATGTTAATGATCACATCTGGACTCACCGAGCCTTTCTGCAGTTCCTCACAGCTGGAATCAGTCTCTGTCGTCCCTGCTCTGATGTGTTGTACTTCTGCAGGTCCAACTCATCCAGAACCTCCTCTGACATCTGCAGCATGAAGGCCAGAGCTGAGCACTGGATCTCAGAGAGTTCCTTCTCTGATCTGTTCTCTGACTTCAGGAACTCTTGGATCTCCTGATGTACTGAGAGGTGGTTCATCTCCATCAGACAGTGGAAGATGTTGATGCTTCTGTCAGGAGAGATTCCATCACTGTTCATCTCCTTCAGGTTGTTGATGACTCTCTGAATGGTTCCTGGACTGATCTCTGTCTGACCCAGCAGACCTACTAAGAGTCTCTGGTTGGACTCCAGACAGAGGCCATGAAGGAAGCGAACAAACAGGTCCAGGTGGCCATTTTTACTCTGGAGGGATTTCTGCATGACTCTCTTTAGAAACTCATCCACAGAGGATTCACGCATCATGTAATCATCCAGCAAAACTTCATGATAATTATCACTGTGACTGTCATCATCATTATCATACTCCTCATTCTCATTCCAGTCTATCCCCAGGAAGTCCTTCAGCACCTTTGTCTTCCTGTTGGTGAAACAGTGGAACATGTAGACTGCAGCCAGAAACTCCTGAATGCTCAGATGAACAAAGCAGTAGACTGGTTTCTGGAAGATCACACTCTCTTTTGAAGATCTCTGTACAAACTCCTGAGTACACCGAGGCCTCTGTCACATCCAGACCACACTGCTCCAGGTCTTCTTGGTAGAACATGATGTTTCCTTTCTCCAGATGTTCAAACGCCAGCCTCCCCAGCTTCAGAAGAACTTCCCTGTCAGCCTCCATCAGCTCCTGTGGACTCGTCTCATGTCCCTCATGGTACTTGTTCTTCTTCCTCTTTGTCTGAACCAGCAGGAAGTGTGAGTACATGTCAGTCAGGGTCTTGGGCAGCTCTCCTCTCTGCTCTGTAGTCAACATGTGCTCCAGAACTGTAGCAGTGATCCAGCAGAAGACTGGGATACTACACATGATGTGGAGGCTCCTGGATGTCTTCATGTGGGAGATGATTCTGCTGGACAGCTCTTCATCACTGAATCTCCTCCTGAAGTACTCCTCCTTCTGGGCGCCAGTGAAGCCTCGTGCTTCTGTTAGTCTGTCGACACATGTAGGAGGGATCTGATTGGCTGCTGCAGGTCGGGAAGTTATCCAGACGAGAGCCGAGGGAAGCAGATTCCCTGGATGAGGTTTGTCAGCAGCTGGCTGACTGATGACTTCTGTGTGACATCAGACAGCAGCTTCCTGTTGGTGAAATCCAATGAAAGTCTGCTTTCATCCAGGCCGTCAAAGATGAACAAAAGCTGAGAGACAGCCAGCTTCTCTGCTGTGACCTTCTGTAATGTTGGATGGAAAACATGGAGCAGCTCCAGAAGACTGTACTGCTCATCTCTGATCAGGTTCAGCTCCCTGAATGAAAGCAGAACCACCACACTGACATGTTGGTTCTCCAAGCCCTCTGCCCAGTCCAGAGTGAACTTCTGCACTGAGAAGGTTTTTCCAACACCAGCCACGCCGTTGGTCAGAACCACTCTGATGGCTCTCTGTTGGTCAGGTAAGGCTTTAAAGATGTCCTGGCACCTGATTGGAGCGTCATGGAGGGCGTCCATCTTGGAAGCTGTCTCCAGCTGCCTCACCTCATGTTGGGTATGAACCTCTTCACTCTGTCCCTCTGTGATGTAGAGCTCAGTGTAGATCCTGTTGAGGAGGGTTCTACTTCCTGATTCATCACTTCCTTCAGTCACACGTTCACATCTCCTCCTCAGACTGATCTTATGTTCATCTAAAACCTCCTGCAGACCAACATCTGCTGAAAGAAACAGAAAGAAAACTCTTCAATGTCTGAACAACAACAAGAAGTCCAGTTTTCAGCAATGAGTCCATCAGCAGACAGATGTTCAGTCTTACTTTGTACACAGCTGCTCTGACTGGCTGTCTGCAGTCCAGCTCTGCTTCTGGATCTTTCTCCACACTGGGGACAGGACCAGTCTCCTGATGAAGCAGACTGGTCCCAGTATGAGCAGATGCACTGTCTGCAGAACCAGAAACATATCAGAGGTGAGCAGGTTCCCCTCCAGCATAAACTCTAGGCAGCTAAAACAAAAGTGTCCCAGCTGTCAGTCAGACTGTACTCGGTGCCACGTTACAGATGTGGTTTCTGACAGCTGCTCCAGCTGCAGGATCAAACACAAACAAGTCCAAACATATTTGCCTTTGCTGCTTCTTTATTATTGAACAACACAACATGTAGTTCTTGTCCCAGCTGACCATTAGTTATGCAGCCTTTAGCATTAGCATTGTTAGCATATCTGCAACAGAAACATGGTCAAAAACTGTTGAGAGGGGCGGGCACAGGAGAAGTTATTACAATCAACCCACCGCTGACTCAGTAAGAGTCAGTGGGTCACGCAGTGGGCCAACCATGTGTCCAATTTTATGTTAATCATTTAATTTGTTTATTTGTTATTGTCAGTGACTATGAGGACCCCAAATTATTTTGGAAACATGACTAATTTCTGTCATCTATTATTTTGTGACATGGACTGTACAGAAGGACAGAAACATGGAGCAACATCACAGGTGGAACTATGATGTCGAGTTAGGTGTTCCCCAGTTGCTTTGGGGACTTTTGCCCACTACTGAGATGGAAGACAAACCGAGTGCACTGTGTCTTCATCGCTCCTGAACTTTACCAGCATTTGCAGGGATTTCATCTTTGTTATTGTGGCAACAATGCTGGGGCCCGTAACATAATGTTAAACTACAGAAGGAAGGAGGAGAGGTAGGAAAGACTAAGTAAAGGACACAATCAAAGGGAACACTAACAAATCAGCTTCTGTACCATCTCTGGGTTCTCCTGGTGACCAGTCAGGAGCCCCTTTTTATATATTTATTTATGTGTTATTTACGTGTGATTCTTCTATTTTCATTATCTTTGTCACATCTGTATTTCAGACTTCCTCTCACTGCCTATATAAACATGGACCCTCCCACGACCCTCTCTCTTAATGACACAAACCAAAGGAATAAATGGCTTTTATAGAGAGTTATATAACTGTGTGTATGTTTATCTTTATTTATGCAGACCCACTCTGAGCTGAACCCGTATTCTGGGGGATTATTCTCTTTATTCTCCAATGTACAAAAATATCTGTGCCAGACTTTGTAAAGTAGGAGAAATATTCACACATTAATTTAATTCCATAATGTAAAACTCATAAAACATGATTCCGACACCAATCCCAGTAAAGGGGACGATGCACTACATTTTGATCAGGACAAGTTTTCCTCTGAGTTAAACTAATCAGACTTTCCTCTGTGTGCAGCAGCTGTGAGGTGGAGGCTCCAGGACGTCTGCATAGAGTTTAAATATTTCACAGTATTTCATACTTTCAGTCTCAGGAGTGAAGCTTCACCACAATCATGTTCACAGCTCTGGTCTCTGCTGATCAAACTATTCAATTCAATTCAATTCAATTTTATTTATATAGCGCCAAATCACAACAAAAGTCGCCTCAAGGCGCTTTATATTGTACAGTAGATAGCACAATAATAAATACAGAGAAAAACCCAACAATCATTTGACCCCCTATGAGCAAGCACTTTGGCGACAGTGGGAAGGAAAAACTTCCTTTTAACAGGAAGAAACCTCCGGCAGAACCAGGCTCAGGGAGGGGCGGGGCCATCTGCTGTGATTGGTTGGAGTGAAAGAAGGAAAACAGGATAAAGACATGCTGTGGAAGAGAGACAGAGATTAATAACAGATATGATTCGATGCAGAGAGTATGTGAAGCATTACTGCTGTGACATCTTTGTGCAGCAAAGAGTTAGTTTGCTGCTTTTTTTTTTTTTTTTTTTTTTTCCCTGTCCCGTTTGGATCTTTAGCCATCAGAATTGTTGTCTTAAGGCCAAGAGAGATGCCAAGCAGATTTACTTTACCAACTGGATCATCATGGCCTTGCCATATTGGTCCATTTGATTGACCTTTATTATAATTATGTATTTATTTTATTTTCAGTTGTTACAGTCGGGACAGACATGACTGGGAGATAGGACAGGGAGAAAGAATGAAAGAAAGAGAGGGAGAGAAAGAAAAATTGAGGGGAGAAGAGATGGCGAGAAAGGCGAGAAGAAAGAAAGAAAACAAACAAAACACCTGGATCACCTACATAATAAATACAGCACCATCACAATAAACTAGCTAGCAGTAGATAACAGTAGATACTAAATATTAAATGTTGTTGTGCAGCACGCAAGATAGATAGCGCACAATGTGCTTTGAGGTAGCAGCCAAGAAAGGTATAGTTTGTGTCTGTGAACACCCGTGTATACACCTGTGTGGATAAGCATGCTTGTATTCCAAAGGTTTCTCCATGTAACGATCTGCTAGGGAGTGTGGGGAGCCATAGCCCCGTCCCCCAGGGCATGAAGCAGCTATGGAGGAGATCCAGGCCCCAGACATCCAGAGGCCCCAGAGTATGAGGACCCAAGGATGACCACCAAAGGGGGGGAACCGTGCCACCCTCCTGGGAAGAGCTGAGTAGACCCCCAAACGAGATGTCACCCAGCAGCCACAGAGCAGAGGCCGGAGGGGGTTGCAGTGGCGTGCCCGCGGGCTCTGCCGGCAGCCGGCTGCGCCAGAGAGGACCGAGCTTCAGGCCCAGAGGCCAGAGGCCTGAGGGCACCCCACCCCCGAAAGGGGCCCCAGCCGGGCCACAGGTGCCAGGCCCGCCAATCGGCCACCAGGAGTGAGCCGGTACATACATGAGTGCCCAGCCCCAGTCGACAAGAACCACCAGCACACCAACGTCTGAGGGCATCAGCCACGGGCAGGGAGTGTGGTGAGGGGAGATAGGCCTCCGTACTTTGGAGGGCCTGAGATGTTCCCAGAGAGGTAGAGTCTAAGGCCCAACCTGACATATAGACACAGACAAACAGACGCACACAGACTCAAACGTGCATTCCCACCCCCATATACACAACCAAATACTCGGCACTTACCCAACATGTAGACAGACACAAATAGACACTGCACACACAATCACACTCCCCAAACATACTCTGTATCCCAGGTCCAGGTACCCCCGCCCCCAGAGGGGCAAGCCGCACCTAGACCCAGGAGGTGTAACCCTTCTCTCTGGGGTGGAGGCAAGCGGACCGCCCCCCCATCTGCAGTAGCAGGGAGGCCCCGCATCCCAGACTCCAATCTGACGGCCAGCACCTCCTCCCAGCCCCCCAGCCCTGACGGCTAACAGAACCGGGGTGAGTGAAGACCCCAAACCTCCCTCCGCCCGCTCATATGTAGTGTTGCTGTGTGCTGTTCTAAAGTGCATTTAAAACACAGGAGGGCATGGTGCTTCCTGCCAGAGAGCAGCACGGCTCCTCCCGAGAACCCTCAGTGTCTATATGCATTAAAATTGAGGGTAGGGCACCAGCGCCAGAGGTGGGTTGGAATACACCGACCATCCTCTGGATGCTGTAAAACGTGCCCACCCCCAAGGCCCTATATGTATGTGTTATGAGAGAGTGTGAGTAATATGGATGTCTAGGTTGCAGAATAAAATTGAGGCACAGGTGGCCAGAAGGGGACAGAGGGGGAGTGCCTCCTCTGCACCCTGGTGACACATCTGCACCCCAAGCCCTGTGTGTGTGGGTGGGTGTGGTAGAGCGGGAAGAGGGAGGCAGCTGAGGATGGGGAGGGAAGAAAGGGAGGGGTAAGTGGCCCCTCCCTGGGGCCAGCTCCCCCGTTGACCCCAGTAAGCACCCCCAACTCTGGAACCCACCAGGGCAAGGGGGCCCAGGCCCATCCGGATCGGGGCCCACAGCAGCAGCACCGCCCAGCCCCGCAGAGTCCGGGGCAGCCCACCCGACTCCACCGCAGAGAAAACTGCACCCACCCCATCATCCAATCATCTCCCAAACTACACAAGACAATAGACACCCAGGTTGAGTTCATTCTCTACCTCTCCTATATCTCTCCCCCACCTGCAAAGTGAGCTCCTGTAGAGAGGAGACCACCTGCAAAGATGTAACAGCCTCCCCACCAGTTAGAGAGTCCCCTAGTTGGGCTGATGCACCAGAGGTCCCCTGCACTGGGGCTGAGCCCCCCTGCACCCACCCGCCCACAGCCCCGGCGACACAACAGCCAGGATCCAAGCCCCCAAGGCCCCACCAGCACCCCAGACCGGGGGCGGAGCACCCCCAGACCCCCAAGCCTCCACGCCCGTCCCGGACCCACCCGGGGGCAACCAGGCCACCAGGCCAGTAACCAACGTCCGCCAGTACAGACCCTCCCCCATCTCCGCTGTACGCAGCCACAAGGATAACACCATCTAGGAGCCATCAGAGCCCCTAACCAGGTCATGGCCACATCCCCCGGGTTAGGCCCTCCAGGGAAACGTCCCTAGGGACTCCCCAGATGCCCTAAGGCCGTCCCTACCCCCATATCAACCACAATAGCGAAGGCAGGACCAAACCATGACCCCCCACCCCCACTAGGTGATGAAGCCGATCAAAGGAGCCCAAAGGGATTGATCAAATGTGGTGGCAGAGGCTGTATCAAGACTAATGTGATCTATTAGATAGTTTTTATATTGATTAGAATTAAGATTATTTTTATTTTTCCAGTTAAGGAGGACTGTTTTCTTGGCAATGCATAGGGCTGTAAAAACAATGTGGGCTGTGTTTATTTCTGCAGTGACCTCATCCAAGTTGCTCAGCAAGCACACTAAAGGGGAGGCTGGAATGTTACATTTCAGACACTTTGATAAGTCTTCACATATCTCACGCCAAAACTTCTGAACTGGTGGACAGAACCAAAGAGCGTGGATGTAATTGTCCGGTGTATTTGCTAGACAGTGTGAGCAGTTGTTGGAAGACGTATAGCCCATCTTGAACATCCTATGACCAGTATAGTGCACTCTATGTAATATTTTGTATTGTATTAATTGCAAACTGGGATTTCTGATCCATTGAAAGGTTTTTAAGCATATCTGAGACCAAAGGTTTTGGTCTAAGCTGATTGATAAATCTGCTTCCCATTTTGCAATAGGAAGGGATATTGACTTGATATTTAATTCCTTTGCAACTCCAATCTGGAAAGTTTATCATATTATTGTTTTGTAATATGTCCGGATTGTTCCAGATAGGTGTACGTTTGCATGGGATTAATGAGGACTCTGTCATTTTTAGAAACTCCCACCATGCTGTCAGAGAAGAGCTGATGTTGATGCTTTTAAAGCATTCATGTCATTTGATGTTTGAACTGATAAATGGTAGGTCTGAAATTTCTAGATTATTACATAGTGCCTGTTCTACATCTATCCAAGGTTCATCTAAGAAGGTGTGTTTAAACCATCTAGAGATGAACTGAGGCCTGTTGGCTAAAAAATAGTGATTAAAGTTAGGCAGATCTAATCCTCCTTTATCCTTGGTCCTTTGTAATGTTTTTAAGCTGATACGTGGGGGTTTGTCTTTCCAAAGGAATTTAGAAATACATGAGTCTAGAGATCTGAACCAATCTTGTGATGGCTTATTTGGGATCATTGAAAACAAATAGTTTATTTTTGGCAAGACCATCATTTTTATAGCGGTGACCCTTCCCAGTTTGCTGCTTCTAAAACAGTTTCTTATTTTTCTCTGACGTCCCTCGTATGAACAACTTGTTTGCTTTGTGTCACTGTCTCACTTTCTCCTGAGACTCAGCTCACATACACCATACTGCCAAAAGTATTCAGTCTCCACTGAACCACATACTTCAGGCGTTGCTGTCACTTCCATAACCACAGGTGTATAAAACCTGGGCATGCAGACTGCTGCTACAAACATCTGTGAAAGGAGCTCAGTGAACTACAGCGTATGACTGTGATAGGATGCTACCAGTGCAACAAGTCCAGGTGTGAACTTTCCCCACTACTACATATTCCACTGTCAGCTGTTAGTGGGATTATAACAGAGCTCAGCAATGAAGTGTTAAAATCACAGAGTGGGGTCGGTGGATGATGAGGGACACAGAGGTCGCCGACTTTCTGTAAATCACTACAGACGACCAAACTTCACATGGTGGTCAGCTGAGCTCAAGAACAGAGCTTCATGAAATGTGTTTCCATGGCAACCGAGCTGCATCCAAGCGTTACATCATCAAGCACAATGAAAGCATCTGATGCAACTGGACCCTATAGCATGGAGACGTGTTCTCTGGAGTGACCAATCACACGTCTCCATCCGGCAATCTGAAAAGCTGATAGAGTCTGAGTTTGGTTGGTGGTTGCCTGGACAACAGTATTTAAATATAAAGTTCTCGTCAAACAGTGTCTGACCTCACAAATGGGCTTCAGGAAGAATGAGGGCCCGCATCCTTCGGCGGACGCATTTGTAGACCGATTACGTCACAGCGATTTGACAAAGGCTGTACAAATTCGAAGACTCCTCCAAGTGCTGCCAACAAATGCGTCCTTCTTTTCCCCAGATTTGAAGGATGGGACGGGTGTAAAACCTTCGTGGCCCAACCTATCCCAGAATTCATAGCGCGGCCCAGTCAATTCCAGTTTCCAACAATGGCGGCAGCTACTTAGTTTTAATATTACTCTTATTACTCTTTCTGGGTCACAAAATAAACTTTTAACATATTTTCAGGTGAGAATGTAGCTGTGTAAACTTCAAATATCTGCTCAGTTTATCAACACACCACAAATTTGTAAAAGCGCTCCAATGTTTTCAGAGACGTCTGTTACCCACCAGCTCGATAGCTAGCTGGGGGTTAGAGGCTCACTGGAGCCAGTGAGAACACCGGACTCCCGGCACATCGTTTTCAGAACTCTGCAGTCTTTCACTACTCAGGTTAAACATGATATATTAGTCACTTAGATAACCTAAAATGTTATTGTTTGTCTTTTTTCAGTATTTTATTTGTTCCTGAGTAAATCTGTTTGGCTGAGATTAAAGTTATAGTTTTCACACAGCTGAATAAACGTCAAGCAGACAGCTGATTATCAGAAGTGTGAGATGCTCAAGAATATACCCCGGTGTCCTGTTATATTTTAGATAGCAAGGAGCAGACGGCTGAGTTTATTAAACTCCACCGAGACAATCTGTAAATTTCATTAAAATTTAATAAACTATCATCTTGTCTTTATTTTTAGTTAGCACAGACCTTAAACACTGTTAAATTCTCCCAATTCTTTTAATCTTTGGGCTGAAGGAAGGACAATACTCGGTGTATAAATGCTCAATCAACAATCATTTATTTCCATACAATTCAGCACTTTATGAGCACAAACCATCCGGATGGGGAGACCTGCATGCAGAGGATCACAGCAAATCTCAAAATGGTGGAGCGTTACTTAAAGCTTTTATAGCCTCTGTTGACCCCCACCTAGTCATAAACAGCCTAAACTTACATACCCTCTAACTCTCCGAGAGCCTGTGTTATGACCTTGGCTCCCTGTCTTTCTGACATAGAGAAAGGTGGGGGTAGAGCTTCTGTGGAATGTGGTCTGTCTCCTCCACTATCAGAAACCAAGGCCTTCTGCACACAATATTCTCTTCTTGACTCAACCATATGAAATGCAATGAAACAGTGTAGATCATTCACAGTAAATCAACAGTGTAAGATATTATAAACCTATCTAATAAATCTAATGTTTTTCACATTCTTTTAATTCAGAAGTATAATGCAAACTAAAACTACATACTGATCATACTCTCTACAATAAGTATGATGTGGCTTACATCAGTATAGTGATTCATATAGTTCAATTATAAGAATAGGATAACATATGAAAAATAAGAATCTTACAACACTTAAAGCTGTAAGCTAATGATAGTTATATAAGAGCAGATGCTGCTGGTGCAACAAGCTGTACGTTTTACGTCCAATGGATGATGATGTGACTAGTCGACTACCAAAATAATGGTTTGTGGCAGCCCTAGTGTGAGTGTCTGACCTAAATTGCTATCCAGAGGGCAGCGGGTGAAACAGGTGGTGGGTGGGATGTGAAGGGTCAGCTGTGATGGCCCTGGTTTTCCTGAGATAGGAGGATCTGATGATGGTCTCCAGGGCTGACAGAGGGAAGCCAATGATGATTTGGGGGGTGTTAGTGACCCTCTCTGCAGCCTTCATGTTCTCAGTCGTGGCCCCTGAGTATAAGCAGCAGGCAGGAGGAGAGCACGCTCTCCAATGAGGAGGGTAGAAGGCCAGCAGCAGCTCCTGGTCCAGGTTATTCTTTCTCAGGACACAAAGGACGTGCAGCTGCTGCCGGGCCTTTTATACCAGGGCGATGGTGTCATGAGAGGGGAGTGGAGCTGTCTGTGCCTCCTGCAGTCCATTATTATTTCTTTGGGTTTTAAGGATGTTCAGCTTCAGGTTATTGTCTGAGCATCAACGGGGCTTCTCTGCTAGGGCTGTTCGATATAACCATCTATGACGACATGTAAACGTCTATCGTTTCATATTCTACACTGGTCACAAGTTCTCGCTTCCTCTTATATTTAAAATAACCACACTACGGGCAGACAGGTGACTGTTTTTATGTGTTGTCGTTAGCTACAACGATGGTAAATCCATCCGTTTATTTCTACATAAACCTTTCACAATAAAGCTCAAGATCCTGTTGAGATTTTTCAAAATAAACTGACAAATGACAAACAGAAGGACCAGTCCAAACAAATGGAGGACCTTATTCCTAAACGAGGGGCTAGCTCTGTAGCACGGACGTGGTTTGGTTAAGAAAAGTCTGACATGGACCAGAAAACTGTACTCTGCAAATTATGGCACAAACCGATCCACTAACCACAGACTCAAACACAACAAACCTCTGCTACCACCTACACAAGAATCACGTGGCAGAGTGTGGAGAGAGTTTATGGATGAGAAGCAAAGAAGAGCCGTCAGGTGCTCCAAATACGCCTCAGACTCAAACCTTAGAACAGGCTTTTCCCCGCAGCACGCCATGTGATAAATACAAAGAAAACGGCGACCGTTCCTTATGTGTAAAAATATACTGTTTCATGCATCAGTGAAAACACTCGACTGCAGGTACACGACCCCCAGCTGGAAACACTTCACACAAGTCCATTTGCCTGAGATTCACAGAGTTTACAGAAAATGTTTGTGATTTATGTCGTTGTCGGGATGATAGATGTCTCATATGGGGATATTCAAAGGAGTTTGCAAAGAAAAGCGTCTGGACTTCTTTGAGTTGCTTGAAGACGTTTCACCTCTCATCCGAGAAGCTTCTTCAGTTCTAAGGTCAAATGGCCGAGAGTCCCAGATTTAAACCCAGTGGGAGTATCCCCCCAAAGAGGGACAAAGGACCCCCTGGTGATCCTCTAATCACATGCGACAAGGTGTGAAAGCGGGTGTGGTACCTAATCAGCCAGGGTTTCGGGTGAGCTCATTGTGAAACCTGGCCCCACCCTATCATGTGATTTCCTGAGGTCAGATGGCCCAGGATGTGAGTGGGTGTTAAGGCGTCTGGGAGGGAACTCAAAACTGGATTATAGATGGCAGACAGTTGGTGTCGTAAACCACCGCCTCTGTTCAAAGATGGTCGCTCACAGTGGACATAGATGGCCTCTTTCACTCCTCTTTCAAACCATCTGTCCTCTCTGTCCAATATGTGAACATTGGCATCCTCGAAAGAGTGACCTTTATCCTTAAGATGCAGGTGGACTGCTGAGTCTTGTCCTGTGGAGGTGGCTCTTCTATGTTGTGCCATGCGCTTGTGAAGTGGCTGTTTGGTCTCTCCAATGTAGAGGTCCGGGCATTCCTCACTGCACTGTACAGCATACACCACGTTGTTCAGTCTGTGTTTTGGAGTTTTGTCTTTCGGGTGAACCAGTTTGTGTCTGAGTGTGTTGCTGGGTCTGAAGTACACTGGGATGTCGTGCTTGGAGAAAACTCTCCTGAGTTTCTCTGATACACCGGCTACATAGGGGATGACAATGTTGTTGCGTCTGTCTTTCTTATCCTCCCTCGCTGGTGTCTGATCTTCTTTTCTGTGCCTCTTTGCTGACTTTATGAATGCCCAGTTAGGATAACCACATGTTTTCAGTGCTTCCTTTACATGTGTGTGTTCCTTCTTTTTCCCTTCAGGCTTAGAGGAACAAGTTCTGCCCGGTGGTGTAGGGTCCTAATTACTCCAAGTTTGTGTTCCAGAGGGTGATGGGAGTCAAAGAGGAGGTACTGGTCCGTGTGTGTGGGCTTCCGGTAAACTTCAATGTTGGGGTTGCCATTCTCTTCAATGTGCACAGCGCAGTCCAGGAAAGGCAAACAGTTATCCTTAGTGTCTTCCCTGGTGAACTTGATGTTTTTATCCACGGCGTTAATGTGCGAGTGAAGGATTCCACTTCTTGTGTCTTGATTTTGACCCAGGTGTCGTCTACATATCTGTACCAGTGGCTGGGTACTCTCCCTTTAAAAGAGCCAAGAGCCTTTCTTTCCACTTCCTCCATGTAAAGGTTGGCTACAATAGGTGACACAGGGGAGCCCATGGCACAGCCATGTTTTTGTCTGTAGAAGCCTTCGTTGTATTTGAAGTATGTTGTGGTAAGGCAGAGGTCTAACAGTGTGCAGATCTGATCGGGTGTGAAGTTGGTCCTGTCTTCCAAGGAGCTGTCTTCTTGTAGTCGTTTTCTGACAGTCTCCACTGCCTCTGTGGTGGGTATGCAAGTGAAGAGAGAGACTACGTCAAAGGACACCATGGTTTCATCTGGATCCAGGGTAAGTTTCTGGACCTTGTCGGTGAAGTCGGTGGAGTTCTTGATGTGGTGTGGGGTGTTCCCCACGAGAGGTGCCAGGATGGTAGCAAGGTGTTTCGCAATGTGTCACCTATTGTAGCCAACCTTTACATGGAGGAAGTGGAAAGAAAGGCTCTTGGCTCTTTTAAAGGGAGAGTACCCAGCCACTGGTACAGATATGTAGACGACACCTGGGTCAAAATCAAGACACAAGAAGTGGAATCCTTCACTGCGCACATTAACGCCGTGGATAAAAACATCAAGTTCACCAGGGAAGACACTAAGGATAACTGTTTGCCTTTCCTGGACTGCGCTGTGCACATTGAAGAGAATGGCAACCTCAACATTGAAGTTTACCGGAAGCCCACACACACGGACCAGTACCTCCTCTTTGACTCCCATCACCCTCTGGAACACAAACTTGGAGTAATTGGGACCCTACACCACCGGGCAGAACTTGTTCCTCTAAGCCTGAAAGGAAAAAGAAGGAACACACACATGTAAAGGAAGCACTGAAAACATGTGGTTATCCTAACTGGGCATTCATAAAGTCAGCAAAGAGGCACAGAAAAGAAGATCAGACACCAGCGAGGGAGGATAAGAAAGACAGACGCAACAACATTGTCATCCCCTATGTAGCGGTGTATCAGAGAAACTCAGGAGAGTTTTCTCCAAGCACGACATCCCAGTGTACTTCAGACCCAGCAACACACTCAGACACAAACTGGTTCACCGAAAGACAAAACTCCAAAACACAGACTGAACAACGTGGTGTATGCTGTACAGTGCAGTGAGGAATGCCCGGACCTCTACATTGGAGAGACCAAACAGCCACTTCACAAGCGCATGGCACAACATAGAAGAGCCACCTCCACAGGACAAGACTCAGCAGTCCACCTGCATCTTAAGGATAAAGGTCACTCTTTCGAGGATGCCAATGTTCACATATTGGACAGAGAGGACAGATGGTTTGAAAGAGGAGTGAAAGAGGCCATCTATGTCCACTGTGAGCGACCATCTTTGAACAGAGGCGGTGGTTTACGACACCAACTGTCTGCCATCTATAATCCAGTTTTGAGTTCCTCCCAGACGCCTTTAACGCCCACTCACATCCTGGGCCATCTGACCTCAGGAAATCACATGATAGGGTGGGGCCAGGTTTCACAATGAGCTCACCCGAAACCCTGGCTGATTAGGTACCACACCCGCTTTCACACCTTGTCGCATGTGATTAGAGGATCACCAGGGGGTCCTTTGTCCCTCCTTGGGGGGATACTCCCACTGGGTTTAAATCTGGGACTCTCGGCCATTTGACCTTAGAACTGAAGAAGCTTCTCGGATGAGAGGTGAAACGTCTTCAAGCAACTTAAAGAAGTCCAGACGCTTTTCTTTGCAAACTCCTTTGACTACGATGACCTGGATGACTGAGAACCTTCACAGCCATATGGGGATATGACATTTTGGTCATATCGCACATTCTCTACCTCGTCCCTGTGCTGTCTCATCTCCATCAGAGATGACCCAAACACGGTGGTGTCATCAGCATACATGACGGTGACATTGGTCGGGTGGCTGGTGTGCAGTCATAGGTTGTACAGGTCATACAGCAGGGGGCTGAGAACGAGCCCTGTGAACATGCAGTCCTCAGCCACAGTGGGGGGAGATGTGGGTGTTGGGTCAGACTGATTGAAGCTGGTTGGTGAGGAAGTCTTAGATCCAGGGGGGTGTCGGGGGGGGATCTGAACTTATCAGAGCTCTGCTGATCAAAATACAACATTAGAACTAAAGACTGCTAAATACTATTTTAGGAAACTTGTTCTCGAAGAACAAATTGACGGATTATTGTGATTTGCAAAAGTCTTTTAGTAATTATTATTTATTAATGAGTCATATCCAGGAAGCAGATAAAAAGAAAGCAAAGAAACAAGACAAAAACATTTAACTTAACCATTCATTGCAGTTTTACTCATCTATAAGATTAAAGTATGTGAAACATTGCTGACAGTATGATGGCCAGAGGGGCCGATGGTACGATATGACAGCCTCGCTTCTGTCAGTCTGCCCAAGGGCAGCTGTGGCTACAACTGTAGCTTTATTGCTCAGAGGTCGTTTTGGACATTAAATACACTTATTTTCAGAGACACTGATATATTTGCATCATAGTGTCTGAGACAAGACCGAATGAAAGCTGATGGGATTTGGCTTCCTAAGCTGTTGGGATGGACTCTGTGGGTTTAAGGAAAAAAGGATTTCACAAACAGATTAAAAGTGTCAGTAGCTCTGTACTCTGGTGCTGAGGCTAAGCAGTCTGCTAAAATACTGGCGCCATCATTCAGAAACAGCTCTGAGTCCCTGTGTGACAACCACCCAGGACCACTAATGTGGAGGTGTGGAGCAGGAGGACGAGGACAGCTTACTAACAGCTCACCTCTTTGCAGCAGACACAGGCTGGGATTTAAAATTAATGATGTGACCATTCGACCAGTCACTCCTTAGGGACACACAGCTGGGTCCAGGTTCAGGTCCAGCAGGTCTCCCATTGATCCTGTCAGAGAAGAAAAATTTGTTCCATTTGGAGCCACAGAAGCGGTTGGAAACTTAGAATACCTTCATCACCCCAAAGAGAAACAGGTTTGCAGGCTGAGAATGAGCTGAAGGAAAATCTGAACTAGTGTGATCAGTGTAAGAACAGAGCGCCACCCAGAGGTAAACACAGTCATTTACACTGTACAGGAATATTGATGGTCCCACATTTTTTAAACAAATATCTGACCTTACATTAAATGCATCTGAGGTGAGTCTGTGTTGTTGATGGTCCTACTGTGAGCAGCAGGAGTTTAAAAAGTTTTATAGAATAAAGGAATTTCTCATTCAGTTACTTCCTTTGAGATGAAGTTTAGAAACCAGGAAACATCAAACATCATTTAAATCAGAAACCAACCTGACATCAAAGAGTTCATGTTACTAACAGCTCACCTCTCTGCAGCAGACACAGGCTGGACTTTAAAGTCAATGGGGCGACCTTTAGACCAGTCACTCTGTAAGGACACACAGCTGGGTTCAGGTCCATGTTTGCGTTTAGTTCCTCGTTGCTTCCTGTGAATAATGATGGAGCAGTGATGTGAGTGCTGAGCTGTGACATGGAGAAGAGTCATGGACAGTTAGAGACGGTCATCTCACCTCTGAGCTTTGGTCTGGCTCTCATGTTCCCCACACAGAGTGCTTTTAGAGGGAGGGACTCCCTCCTCTCTGTCCTCACACTGATCCATGCTGCTCACATCAGCTCACACACACTTTCTACCTTCACCTGCAGAGGAAACACAAATCATTCATGTGCACATCAACTGAGAGCTGCAGAGGTCGTGTCTGATGTGTTGGACTAACATCCATCTGAGACACAGCTTTCATCTGCAAGCTACAGTTTAGCAGAGGCACTAAAACACAGCAGTGATTGTGTCTAAGCAGACAAACATAAATGCAGTGAAGCTGCTGTTTGTCTGAGTGTAAGTGGACTGTAAAGATAGTGTTTAAACAAACTCAAAGGCTGCACAGGTTCGAAAATGCACCACAGACACAGATAACATATTCAGATAACTTCATTAATTATATTTAACAAACTGAATTATAAGTAACCTGCAGCCTGAGACACAATAAAAGACAAGTGTGGCTCTGCCTATCAGCTGTAACAGTGTCCTACATGAAATCAAACTCCACCCTGTACTCAGAGCTGAAAGTCTTCTACAGATCATCACTATGCAGTTTATTTTCATGTTATCTTAATATGTGATTAATAAAGAACTTTTCTAGTTAAATGTCAGCTGTTAGTTTAACATAACTGCAGTATGAATAGGTTATATCAAACAGAGCAGACAGTTAATCTGACACTGACACTCAGACTGTTAATCAGAGTTTAACATCATCCTGATGTTAAACTCTGATTAACTACACAGACTCAGGCTGAGCTGAGATCATTACTCAGGTCTGATTTGTATCTACTTTCTTCTTATTGGTCAAATACATCTATTCAACTGTTTATACGCAAATATATTATACAACCGTTAGGACAAAATTGAGGTTAGTATTTAGAAATATGAAAACTCTAATCGAGAAATAAACAGTTTTTTGTTGCCATGACAACAGATGGTCTGTCTTTGAAATGAGACTTAAATCTCAATAAGACTTAAAGGATAATAAAGTGACTTCTACTGAAATATAATGTGTACTGTAAGTATCAGAGTGATTCACAGACAGATGTTTAATAACGTTGTGTTACAGCAGCTCTGATGAGTCTCCTCTGTGAGCAGCTGCTGTCCTCATAAACCAAACGGTCCTCTTACTGTGACGTTACAGCTCTCTGTGTTTCTGCTGGTTAACCGTCTGCTGGAGGAAACAGTCTGAGTCACATGACTCTCTGTGGTGGAAACATCACTTCCTGTTGGAGCGGAGCCAACTCTTTGTGACGAACTTTTTATAAAATCAGACGTTTACGTGTTTAATCTGCGTCTAAACTCCACCTGTGCTAAATAATAATCCATCAAACCAGCTGTGACTCTCTGTGAGTCTGTGAGTGTAAAGACTCAGAGCTCAGAGTCTCTCCACTCGAGTTTAGGCCACAGTCAGAGAGTCAGTGAGGGGAGAGCAGCGGCTCCTCTCCACCTCCTCCACAGACTGATGGAGGCAGGAAAAGCTGCCTTCAGTCATCAGGAAGTAACAACGACTCTGAGTTCAGCTGCTGACCATCAGCTAACTCTGCTGCTGCTCTCATTCAGACTCTGATCACAGACTAACAGATCATGGCGGACACACTCGGCCTCGTTGGTCCAGCTGTGAGTCTGTTACCGTGAACTATGGAGCGGCAGATTTGTGCTCAACTAAGCTGCACACAGCTGATGTTAGCCAGGAAAACATTACACACTGCTAACGTTACCTCAACACGGAGCTTCACACGGAGACGATCAGCATCAGTCAGAGACACCAAGTTCAGGAAGTGAAAGTAAACTTTGAACAGGAAGGAAACAGCCAGAGAGGCGTTTAACAAACACTCTGTGACAGCTGCTGTTAGAACAGAGGTTACCATCATGTTAACAGATCCTGCAG
This sequence comes from Oreochromis aureus, assembly GCF_013358895.1. Lineage (NCBI taxonomy): Eukaryota > Metazoa > Chordata > Actinopteri > Cichliformes > Cichlidae > Oreochromis > Oreochromis aureus. Next base: position 133,377,977 of record NC_052944.1, on the reverse strand, counting down.
CATCACGTGGGACAAACCCTGTGAACACCTGTCTGAACAGGAGCTGCACTCATGAAGCTCCAACTAAGACTGAATTAAAGACAGAAACTTAAAGACCAAATATTCAACTTCCTGATCCAGGATTCAAAGAGGATCAGCAGAGTTGAAGTGTTGGAGGATTGGATGTTCCAAACACAGCTGCAGTCAGAGAAACAGATGCTGAGACAGACGAACATCATGTGATGAGGATCAAACTCTGTACAGACACAGGAAACAGCAGCATCGACTGTGATGCTTTCAATGACCACGTTCCTGTTAAACAGTTAGCAAAAAAAAATGAAAAAGAGAGAAAAGCTTAAATAAATTCCTGATTCTTACAAATTTACTTTAATAAGCCCCGCGCTCCCGGTACCGGGGGCAAAAGACGTGTGTGGTTGGTGCACACAAGGCAGAAGGGCAATGACAAAACTAAACTATAACTAAACTGGGAAAGTGACACTAGGATAAACAATGAATACAAAGACTGGCTGTGACAACATGGAGGGTGGGAACACAGACGACGCGACACAGACTGCATGAAACACAGAGACTAAATACACATGGGGGATGATCAGGGGAAGTGGCCACACATGGGAACACAGCTGACACACATGAACCTAACGACAGGACAGGAGAAGTGAAACTGAACACACTGACATAGAATACAGACTTTCAAAGTAAAACAGGAAACATGGAGACTTAATGAACCTAAACAATAAACATCAAAATAACCTAAAACTCAAAACACTGGGTCGCACGACCCAGGACTATGACAAACATACCACCATGCCAATCAGATTACTTCTTCCATGTGAGGGTGAAGAGGTGACCCTTCTGGATAAGATGGTGAAGGTTTGCTGCGTTTGTTGAACAGTGTGGTAGTAAAACCAGGGAAAATGAAACTTGCTCCTGTTAAATATTCTTAAGTCTTTTGCTGTATAAATAGTGGTATTTATTTTTCAAAAGATACAGTAAATAATGTTAGTAGTGGGTGATATCATGTAAACACTGTCATGATTTTGTGTAAACATTTTGTCATTTGTAAACTATAAATGAGATGGATTCTACATGTAACTGATGTGATGTTCTATAAAGTGGTTTTAATAATAAAAAAGAGGCAAAAATTAGTTTGTTTCTTTATTCAATTTTTGAACAGTGGGACTCAGTCAGTACATATTCAGTAAATGCAAATTATTTACATGTCCGTGCACTACAGGCATAAATCTAGACCCCTAGACAAAACATTATGGCATTATAGCAGTGACAACTCCTCCACAGTAGCAGGTGGGATGTTTCTTTTTTGAGGACGGCTCCTTTTACCTTTCACTACGGATGGTCTGTTTATGTTTTGATCAAGAGCCTTTTTTTGGGCAGCTGAAGAGGAGAAGTCTATCTTATGGCCAACCTCTGGCTGTATCTTGGTCATATTACCCAGCAAAACCCAGTATGGAGGTTCATCTGTAACAGTCCTTGTGCCACGGATCTGCACAGTTGCTTCTACATTAAACAGAAGAGCAGCGACATGGGTGCAGGTCTCCACGACTCCGGCCATACAGGTGCAGTGGGCGGCTTCAACCTTCCCTGTGATGCTCACAGTGACCCATGGCTGCAATGCTGCTTCATTCAGTCTTTAAGAGTGCAGCACCTGAAACACACACAGACAAAGTTCATTTAAAGACAAGAACTATGTGTTTTATCTACTTTATCATAAATGTAACAAAGTGTTTAGAAAGTTAGCACATACATGTAATTTTTTTATTTCTTTATGTGTCCATCTATAAAATGCTGCATTTTATAGGGTAAATCTGCCTGTTCTCTGTCAGAAACCTGCCTGCAGAAAATGAACCTAAAGTATGTAATGCAAGGATGTAATCACTTTAGAGATGGAGAAAGCATAAAGTGACAATTATGAATCACTTAATATGATAAGGAGATTCTGCAGGTCATTAATCAATGTATAAAACTAAAATAAAATGTATTTTTAGTGACACAGGATACAAACATGGAAGCAAGATGTATAATTAGAATTATTTATAATAAATATGACTAAATTATTGCAATTTCTTTAACCATAAAGAATAACTAAGTCCTTCAGGACAATGTCACATCAATGCACTGAACTCACTATGTTCTCCCTCTAACAGCCTCCACATGTTCTCACTGTAATTTCCCCTCATGAATGAATTTATGCTGCACTAATCTGAATGTTTGGGGGAAAATCAAACGCATTTCACACACAGTACTCGAGCTGACTTACCTTTGTTTGAATGACGACTTGTACTCGCTGACTGCACAGATAAGGTACGAAAATATGTCAGGCTACATCAATAGCGGTTGGTCTTCAGGGTTTCTACTCCACGGCCGTGTTTCATACGGGTCCACATTTCCAATGCACGCTATTTCTGCAGGTACCGCCACTTCGCCTCTGGACGCAATCGGTCTCTATACCGTCCATTCTCTTTTGAGCTGCTTTTAAGCATCTTGTAATCGTCGTTCCAACACAGTGTGTTTGTTTTGATTCGTAGACCCCGAAAATGGTCCCACAATGCATTGCGTCGTGACGTCAACTCCAAAGTCCTATATCCACAGGTTTCTGTAAAAGCGTACGTAGGCTGCCATGACAGACCACTGCTTCCGTTGTCCGGTTTTATACTTCCGGTTACTCAAAGCCGGAGCCAGCGTTCAGTCGTTGCTAGCAACAAGATCAGTTACTTTGTGCGGTAATAAGTGGCTTTACCTGTTCGAGGATGAGCTCGGGTTCAACGTGTGCTGTTGTCGGCTGCCACAATAATTCAAGAAAACTGAAAAACGCATTAGAAACATTTTGCCTTGAGCATCAACAACTTAGAAAGGCCTGTCCGTGCCCACCGCCCTACGCACTGCACTCTATGCCGCGGAAGGAGGATCGGAAACTAGCGTGGCTGGCAGCTTTAAGACTCAAACACCCTCCAAAGAGAGTTTATGTTTGCTCCTTTCATTTTATCGACAAAAAGCCCACAGAGCTACACCCCGACCCGGAGCTTTATCTGGGCTATGACCGACCCCCACCAAAGAAAAGAAGAAAGCTCACTCGGACTACTTTGAGTGTGACAGCTTCCAGTGATACGAACAACACAGAATCTGTACCCGGTAAGTGAAAGTGTAAATGTGGTGTGCCACCGTTTCGCATTTTAATCACGCAATTCTTTACTTTTACTAAATAACAGTCTATGGTGAATGGCGTTAGTATCAGCACTAGCTGGTTATTAGCAGCAAAGTCTCAATTTTAACGAAAGTTTACACCCGTGGTTAGTAATTAACACCAGCCGCATGCTGCCAAAACTATATATGGCTTCATGTAATTGTCCCAGAGAGATCAGTCCCAAGGGCTGTAAAAGTCTCAGGTTTGTGTTTATAAAGAACATGTTTTTTCAAGTCGAGAAAACTCAAGTAAAAACGTTAAAGGCAACCTTTGCAAAAATACCAACATTTGTGACTTTTTTTTAGAATGAAAAATAAAATCTAATCACACTAATTGAATAAAATTGTGACTAATTTTTAGGGGACTTAGGAACATTTTATGTTGACGTTTATGATTTTGCATTTGTGTGAAAGAATGTAGAATGAGAAATGTCACTCAAAAATATAATAAGCTAAGTGACACTTTACAGTTTCTCTTCTGCTAACAGTTTGAGTGTACATCTGATCATATTTTTGTCTTATTCAGACTCCACAGTGTTACGTTCAGTGGAATTAGACCAGGCCAGCATCTCCACACAACCCCCTGAGCCACATCTGCACTCAGTCCACACACAGTGGGAGGATCCTTCGCAACAAGACCATCAATACTGCAACAGGTCTCGCAGAAAAGATGTGCAGGATAAGATGACTCAGTGTGATGAAGTTGCATATTTCATTCTTCAAAATGATGCAGACGCTTTGCTGTACACTGGGATAGCCTTAGAAACATTTAACACACTTGTGTCGACACTGGAAGGATATGACAACAATGAATTTACAGTGCCTGTGCGAGATCAAGTCCTCATGACACTTATGAAATTAAAGAGTAACCGTGTAATAGGTGACCTAAGCCGCCAGTTTCATATATCACAAAGCATGGCCAGCAAGATCATCTCACACTGGTTAGACAAGCTGGAGGAAGTTCTCCGACCATTAATTCCATGGCTGCCAAAAGAAACTATTCAAGCAACTATGCCTGAAGCCTTCAAGAAGAACTTTCCAAATACTGCATGCATTATAGACTGCAGTGAGACCCTTTTACAGAAACCCAGAAATCTGGGCTCAAGAGGGAATTCATACAGCCATTATTATTCACACAACACAGTCAAATATTTGGTTGCTGTTGCACCATGTGGACTAATCATGTTTGTGTCTGCAGCATATGGCGGCCGATGTAGTGACAAATTTATCACAATGGACTCTGGAATATTAACATACCTAAAACCTGGTGATGAAGTCATGGCAGATAGAGGTTTTACAATTAAAGACTTACTCTTTGAGAGAAAAGTTAGATTAGTAATACCCGCTTTCACAAAAAAACGTAGACAGCTAACTGAGGAACAGGTAACATACACACGTCGGATTGCAAATGTAAGAATCCATGTTGAAAGAGCAATCAGACGCTTGAAAGTCTACAAAATACTTTCACAAATTGTTCCTATAAGCATGGCTCCTAAAGTAGACAAGATACTGAGAATATGTGCTGCTCTAGTGAACTTAAGAGAGGATCTCATTCGTGATATACAATAATTGTGTATGTTATGAACAATTGTGGACTCGGGGATATTAAGATGGTTACTCAGGACATCAAGTTGTGTAGTGCAATGTAATTATTTTAAAGTTAAAATTTGATGTACATATATGTAGAGAGTAAATAATTCCCTTTTTTATCTTCTGTTCTAGAAGAAAGGTTATGCAATCAATTGAACACTTTTTTATTCAACCACAATGTGATAAGTTCTTCAAATGAAAAAAAATGTTTTTCTCAAATCTACAATAATTAGTTGTGCATTCTTGACATTTTTTTTGTGTTGGAAGATTGCAGAAATACAGAACTATTCACTACATTTATTGTTGTCAGTTTGTCATTCATTTCCCACCATATGTTACAACTATGTACATTTTAGTTGTATTGAAATATTTAACAGATTTCATATTGAATGTCTCCTTTCATTCACAAGACAGAGACCAAACTCTGCAGACATGTTGGTGTCTGACTGTCCCATTTATAGTTGTAACATGCATTAAACCTTGCCCATTATCTTCAAGTATCTCTCATTTAACTGAAACCGTCCTGCTGCATACTCCTCTACAAGTCGAGGTAAGAAATATGAGAAGTAAAACCCTCTCAAGCGCTTTACTTGTTCCTTTACAAATGCTTCATCATATTGCACTGTAAATGAAACATGCTCACTAGGTGTCCAGATCACAAGCGTGGCAGTCTTGAGCCCTGTGCAAAACATTCTAAGTTGCACTTGCATGTAATAGCCTCTGCTGCCAGTTTTCTGCAGCTGCAGTTCTCCATCTACCAGTTTGATATCGCTACATTTCTGGGTAAGCTGCTCCGTGAGTGAAGGATAAGTCGGCACAGGACATTTTATTTCTAGAAGCACATCTGAGACAATGACCCCGTCAGGACTCGCAGAGAGCCATGGCTCCTGGATGCTGATAACACTACCCATGTGACGGATGTTCATACCCTGTTCTTCCAGCTGATGACAAGCTCTAACTTCATTTTCTTTACCATAGTTTGTTTCATAATTCCCACGAAAGGAAGGGTACATGTGCTCAGATAAAAATTTGTCATTTTTTGTGGTGGCAAGTACTGGAACTTTTTTAGTGGAGCTTGCTGTAAGTCTGATTTTCCTGCAGTTGTGCCACAAATCAGATGCACTTTGCTCTTTCGTTTCTTCTTGTAATTGTTCTGCTTGCTCTTCAGAAACTTGAATGTATGCCTGGTAGAATGCCCTGCATGGATTACAGCTTAGTTTGTAACTGTGTGCTTGGTGTGGCTGAAAAAATTGCTCATCAACTTTACTGTTGCGGTGAGGACCTGCAGATGGCGAGGCATTGTAACACTTTCCAATTAATGTGTTCTTGAGGAGGAAAAGTGGCTTCACTGGTGCTTTGCTAACACTGTCAATAAAGTCTTGATGTGTAAGGTGATATGGTGTGTTAGGGAGAGATTGTGTCACTGCAGTCCGGGAGTTCACATCGTACTGCTGCTCTGTCCTGTGATGTCTGAGGTTTATCTGGCTTAGACGTTTAGGTTCAAGGTTCTTTGCTGTCCCTGCATTCCACCTGCGCTGCTCGTCTGTACACGCAAGCCCTGTCTTTCCACTGATCACAGCATTCTGCACCTGTAACAAACAATAATAGTTTTTCTCACTGTCAATACTCAAGATTTAACATAATGAGGAAATTTACACTAACAAAAGCAGTACACGGTCGGTGTCCTGCATGTTATAGATATGACCCTGGGTCAATACACCTGAATCATATCCAAAACAGATATAAACACTGGCAAAGTCACCCATATTATCTATTTCATATTAATAGTCAGTTACTTTTTGATGCAGAAATATACATCCACAGTCTAATTTTTTTCAAAGTAGTGTGTGTGTACAAATATACATATATATAAACAAACATGTATTATACTACCCTGTGTCACTTCTTCTTATAACTATATTTTTTCTTGTCTTGTAAATTTGCCCTTAATGTGCAGACTTTTATTTTTTTTTATATATTTTATCTTCGTGTGATTGTACAGCATACAGCCCACACAAAGTTAACGAGTGGCTTTCACATGTAAACAGTGATCCACGTAATACTTGGCTAGACGGCAGTAGCGTGACTCCTTAATCACAGCCTTTGACCAGTTTCTGTTTCAGTGATTTAAACATTGTGATATCCAGATAAGTGATATACCTTCCACAGAATAGCAGCCGCATGACTACATGATCTCCCTAATCCGGCGATACAGGAACAGCCGACTGTCTCCACTACTCCACTTTCTCTTAGCATTACCCATGCTAAGTGTTTCGCTTGATTAATGCTCTGGCTCAGCTCTACAGCTGCTTTAAGGAAAATAAAGTCGCCTTGTTTGTTGAGCAGTACTTTATCAATTTTGTTGCTGTGCAGGTAATTATACGCCTCGGTGCTCTTGTAATTACGTAATTCCTCGCCATCAACGCCTTCGGAAAATACAAGGTAATTAATAATGTCGATGTAGCTAACATCGGGCCATAGTTTCATGTCATCTACCCACTCCGTGAGAAGTGACGGGTGAGGCACTGCAACTGAACTGTCCTCGCTGCTTTTTAAAACATCTCTACTGTGTATCCACCTTCGATGTGTTGCCATTTACTCCAGGTAAAAGAAACTGCAGTGAGAGAAATCTTTATCAACAGTGAAGGTGTAACCCCGCAACTGTCAACAACAGCGCAAGCGGAAGTAAAAAACCGGCTTCCGCTATGAATCGGGGTAATGGCGCGAACTCAGAAATACTGTGGATAGAATAAAAAGTGAATAAAGCTGGACTGAGGACAATATGGCGGCTTTATGAACGGTAAGAGGTGGGAACACGGAGGGCGACGGTCAGAGGGAAGACATAAAGAAGAGGAGGAACGGAAGCTGTTTGAAAGCTTTGAGCGGGAGTTTGTCAGCACGGGGAGAAACTGGCATCCGGACCTAAGACATGGACACCCCCCAGCAGCTGCTGGACCGGGTCAAACCCAGCACCGAGGCGGTGAGTCCCAGGCTGTGTCCCAATTCAGGGTCTGCACGCTTGAAGTACGCATTTCAAGTGCGATTACGTCACCGCCACGCGACGACGGCTGTCCCAATTCAAAGTGTACTACAAATGCATACTCCAAATGCGCCGTCGATTTCCCCAAATATCAAGCGTGGTCCGGTGCACGCTTCATGGCCCCATATATCCCACAATCCATAGCGCGGCGGTGGGTGTGGATAATTTTGCCGCAAAATACGGCAGAAGGGAGCGGCCGAAGAGTGAACTGTCAAAAGTAAGTACTGAATATTATGTCACTTATTTATGTACGAATGTTTAAGAACATTAAAACATTACTGTTGGCCACATGTCGGCAAAGTTATGTGACATTAGTGATGTTTGTACTTTCAGCGGTAACTTGGTTTTAAAGCCTCTACTTCTAAATATATATATAGTCGACCTTAATCTTACAGAGAATGTGATGATTTTATGGATAATTAAAGTCAGTCATATATCCACAAACACAACAAGCTGAAAGTCAGTGATGCTGCTCGGTTTGCAGTCCTGAATATGACGGCACAAGCAGGATTCACTGCACTGTTAATGTTAGCTATGTTATATTGCTGCCTCTGTTCGGTGGTGTCGAGCCAAACGGACTTTAATGTGTGTTTGAACGAGCTGACGGTTCACTCGTTAAGCTGAAAGAAAGATGCTTTAATCACAGGAGTCACACATGTGTCCACTGGACCATCTGGGAACTCTTCTTGTTCAGCACTCGTAATAACACAAACACTAAATCCTCCTTCTCTTGTGCTGTTTTGTAGCAGTGTATACACCTGAGACTGTCACCTGTCTGTCTGTCCTGCACTCTCTCTCTGTTTCTTTCTCTCTGATTGTGGAATAAAAGTATGAACATGTATTTATAAGTTACACTTGTGTTTGAATCCTGCAGCTTATCACACATTTGATTTCCATGTGTGACGACTGCAAGTGTCCAGAGTGAGGACAGACTGAGGGACCCACTGCTGCACATCATCTGTGAGGCTTTGCACCCCTGATGATCCACCAGGACAAACTCAGCAGTGTGTGAGGAAGAGGAGGAGGAAGAGCCAGCAGCAGCTGACAGATGGAGAGAATAGACAGACTGTTCCCTGTTTGTGAAGGACTGCTAGGAAAGTTTAACATAACTAATTGTCTGTCCTGAATCAGTCTTATTAGGTAATGTTCAAATAATGTTATCATCCCAGTGTTTTCAGTGTGGGAGAAAGTACTCAGGGCCTTCAAGTTACACACTATGAAAGGCAGCAACAAGTTTAATGTTCAGAAACCTAAAGTATGTATCAGCAGCAGGATGGAGCTAAAAAAATAAATGTTTGTTTCAGTTCTATGAAGCTTTGAGTATTTTGGATTAGTAGCACTGCTGTGTTTGTTGCATCATATTGTTGTAATTGTTTATATGCTTTATATATTCTGAGCTAAGTTGATCTATAGTGTTACATCATATTCTATAAGGATGTTATGTGTTTGTAGACTTTCTGCCCAGTTTGACCCATTTAGCAGAAGTCAGCCTGTTTAAGGCTCTGACATCTATTCTGTATGACTTAAAGCAGTTATGACATGCTCTGATTTTCTCACCCAATAAAGGAATATTTCATATATCAGTCTGATCTTCATTCTATCAGAAACAGTTATCACAGCTCGTACATTTTCTTTTTACACATATATGTAAGCATTGAGCCAAATTTAGTAATGCCAACATATTGAAAGAACAATATTTGTCTCTTATATATGATACATCTGTATATACACTGTCAGAGATACTTGTCTTTGAGTGAAGATTTAAGGTGATAGGAAATATAATTAACTGCTACTTGCATCTTTGACCCAGAGTTCAAGCTCATATATATATATAATCTGACAATACATATAATATTGTCCATATTATATTAACATTACCACAGTGAGATGACTTTAGTCTCATGAACAACATTAGCTAATTGTTATTTACTAACTAATCTTAAATGACTGTTCAGTACAGAAATGAAGCCCAACTATCATGTTTCACAGTCCCGTGGTCTCAACTAATCAAAGTGATGTCATGACAAAAATGAATGACCAACAAAACATTTTTTCTCCTTCATTTCTGTCAAACAAAGCTGTATGACACGTTTCTCGCGGTTAGTATCATGGTTGCTAGGCAACCTGAACAGCGCGACGAAGGCTAGACCGTCCCATTTCACAAGCCTCTCACTTCCGCACTTCCCGTACTTGAAGTACGCACCGTACGTAGTACGCGTAGTGTGCGTACTTCAAGCGTGCAGACCCTGAATTGGGACACAGCCCCAGTCTGACCCTGTTTCCGCGAAGCGGGCGATAAATGACAGTCCTACGTACATGCAGAGTCCTGCGTACCTAGACTCTCTGCGTCATGACGTAAGGTAGAGCAGCAGCTAATCAGTGTTTTGAGCTAATTCAATTGCAGAAGTCCATAGAGAAAAGAGTGAATTTAAGGATGTGGGACTGTTTTACATTTATTATTGTGACCTCTGACCTGCCGCTAAATGGTAAATGGACTGATTTACCATTAAATAAGGCTTTTCTACTCTCCTGGAGTACTCAAAGTGCTCTATACAACATGCCTCATTCACCCATTCACACCCACTCCTACAACTAAACAACCTTTATGAGATAATAATAACATGCAAAAATTGGTGACAGTGCTTGGAACCATAAGGCAACAGATTAAAAAACTGTGGGAAATAAAATGAAACTGGAATATAAGCAGGGCAAGAGAAAGGGGCTGTTATGGTGGGGTAAGAATATAAGCAAAAACCTGTACAGACACTTTAGTGTTTGTGTTATTACGAGTGCTAAACAAGAAGAGTTCCAGATGGTCCAGTGGACACATGTGTGACTCCTGTGATTAAAGCATCTTTCTTTCAGCTTAACGAGTGAACCGTCAGCTCGTTCAAACACACGTTAAAGTCCGTTTGGCTCGACACCACCGAACAGAGGCAGCAATATAACATAGCTAACATTAACAGTGCAGTGAATCCTGCTTGTGCCGTCATATTCAGGACTGCAAACCGAGCAGCATCACTGACTTTCAGCTTGTTGTGTTTGTGGATATATGACTGACCTTAAATATCCATAAAATCATCACATTCTCTGTAAGATTAAGGTCGACTATTGAACGGCTTTAAAACCAAGTAAACGCTGAAAGTACAAACATCACTAATGTCACATAACTTTGCCGACATGTGGCCAACAGTAATGTTTTAATGTTCTTAAACATTCGCACATAAATAAGTGACATCATATTCAGTACTTACTTCTGACAGTTCACTCTTCAGCCGCTCCTTTCTGCCGTATTTTGCGGCAAAATTATCCACACCCACCGCTGCGCTATGGATTGTGGGATATATGGGAGCCCCGCAAGCGTGCACGGACCACGCTTGATATTTGGGGAAATCGTGGCGCATTTGGAGTACGCATTTGTAGTACACTTTGAATTGGGACAGCCGTCGTCGCGTGGCGGTGACGTATTCGCACTTGAAATGCGTACTTCAAGCGTGCAGACCCTGAATTGGGACTAGGGCTGCCACGAATAGTCGACTAGGATTTAAGAGTGTAATGACGGACTGAAACAGAAGATGGCAGCACTGCATGAAGAAGGATCCCAGCTGCCGTTAAACCCCGAAGAAGAAGAAGCAGTGTCCCAGAATTCATAGCGCAGCCCTGCTCAGTTTCCAACAATGGCGGCAGCTAGTTAGTTTCAATATTACTCTCATTATTCTTTCTGGGTCACAAAATAAACGTTTAACATATTTTCAGGCGAGAATGTAGCTGTGTAAACCTCAAATATCTGCTCAGTTTATCAAGACACCACATATTTTCAAAAGCGCTCCGACGTTTTCGGAGATGTCTGTTACCCACTAGCTCAATAGCTAGCTGGGGTTCAAGGCTCACTAGAGCCGGTGAGAACACCGGACTCCCGGCATATCATTTTCAAACCCACGGCCGTCTTTCGCTACTCAGGTTAAACATACATAAGTCACTTAGATAACTTAAAAATGTTATTGTTTGGCTTTTTTCAGTATTTTATTTGTTCCTGAGTAAATCGGTTTGGCTGAGATTAAAGTTATAGTTTTTACACAGCTGAATAAACGTCAAGCAGACAGCTGATTATCAGAAGTGTGAGATGCTCGAGAATATACTCCGGTGTCCTGTTATATTTTAGATAGAAAGGAGCAGACGGCTGAGTTTATTAAACTCCACTGAAACAATCTGCAAATTTCATTAAAATTTAATAAACTATCATCTTGTCTTTATTTTTAGTTAGCACATACCTTAAACACTTAAAGCTGTAAGCTAATGATAGTTATATAAGAGCAGATGCATGCTGGTGAAATAAGCTGTACGTTTTACGTTCAATGGATGCATGATCTGATTAGTCGACTAATCGCAAAAATAATCAGTGACTAGTCGACTATCAAAATAATCGTTTGTGGCAGCCCTAATTGGGACACAGCCTAAGTTTCTTTTGTGGTCTGTCTTGGCTTTTTTAATTCCCCTTTTCAGGTCAGCTCAAGCAGCCCTGTACAGAGCTCTGTCACCTGACCTGACGCAGGCTTTGAGGAGTGAGCGGACCTCGCTGGTCATCCAGAGTTTTGGTTTGGGAAAACCTGAATGCTTTTGTCCACAGTCACATTTGCAGTACAGAACTTGATACAGTCCAGTACTGATCCTGTGAAAGTTTCTGGTCCTGTTCAAATTTGTCCCAGTCTGTTTGTGAAGCAGTCCTGTAGTTTGGAGAGTGCATTTTCAGGCCAGGTTGTAACAGTGTTTTATGGCCTGGCAGTGCGTCTGAGGGGGGTGTAGGCTGGGGAGAGCAGGAGGGAGAGGTGGGGGAGGGGTATGGCTCTATATGTGTGTTTAATGTTGGAGTAAACATGATCTTGGCAGAGGTGGCTTGTATTGTTGATTTTTTTTTAACCCCCCCAGTATGACACCGGCCCTGCAGCCCTGCTTTTGCTTCCTCTCCCTCCGTCTGAGCTGCCTCCTAGACCCGATAACAATCCACGGAGAGCCCCGTGGTCTCGCTATGTGATCTGGGATGTTGTGTGTACGATGAAAGTCCCATGAAACACATGTCTGGTACTGATCACTGATGTCTATGAGGTCCTGGCGGGTGTAGCGAATGTTGAAAGCAGAACCGATAGTGCACAAAGAAACAAGAAGGACGTACAAACTAAACAAAAGAAAGTACTGAGATGGAGAGCCGTAAGCCTCTGCAACAGTGTGCAGCCCCATCGTAATGTGGACCAGGGATGTTGTCAATCTTCAGGTTATTTTCTTTCAGTAGAGCCATCACTAGCTTTTCAAGGGACAAGAGACACTGTTGCGGTTCTGCTTGGAGGACATATCTCACTGTTGTGGCCAAAGCTTTGATTATGTCGTTCTGACTTCTGTTTGAGAGGAGAGAGACGACAGGCCTTTTTCCAGGTCCCTGTCGGTCTTTTATGGCATCGAGGTGTAATTACACCGTCATACTTGATGAACAACTCCGCTAACTCCAAGAAGTTTCCTCACTTTTGACTTGACAAGGTCTCATCATCATTCATTCTTTGGATGTGATGACAGGACTGGTTGGCAGGGTCCAATATTATCACACATTTGTGCCTCATCATACTTTCTGTGGAATTGTGTGACATGGGCAGGATCAGATGGGTGTGTAAGTCCAAGTAGGTCTGAGAATGTCCTCTCTATGGCTTCACTCTCCTCTGTCTCACTCACTCCAGCCTCTTTCTCCTGGCTCGCCCTCTCCTCTACATCCTCTGTAGCCCCCCCCCCACTAACTGGTCATACATAAAGGTGTGAATGACCAGATTCATTCATCTTCTGATTAAAGTAATGATATGATGGTGACAATGATAGCCAGCAGGGGGCGCCTCAGCTCCTTCATTTAGTTGCAGACTGCAGCAGCTGTTAGCTGATTGGCTGATCAGTCAGCTGATGAAGGTGTGTCAGTTTAGTATGAAACTCTGCTGTCTGTACTCTCAGGTTAGTTTACCTGAAACATTCAGACACTGATGCTGGTTTATGTTCCACCTGTTCAGGTAAATCCTCAGTATGAAAGTTTATAAGGTCAGCAGGATTTTGAACCTGACAGGAAACAGACTGATTTAAAGTCCCGTAATGATCATTGATTATTAGACTGTTTCCGTTTCATCTGTAAAAATGTTCATACTGAATCATGGAGCCACTTTATTTTACTTCATTTTTTTTTTTATCCTGGTTATCTAACAGATTTATTTACATGTAGTTTCTCCTTCGTGTGCCTTCTGAGGCTTTCCTCTGTGACTGAGGAGCTCTGTGGTTACGTATGTAATACCTCCACTGGGGGGCGCTCCAGCTTATTCGGTTTTCTGCTGTTCAGCAGAGAAAGTTTTCCTCTGACAACTGATGAGTCATCAGCAGCTGGTTTTCTGATTGGCTGCTGGAGGATTTTTACTTTCTGTTTCTATTCATAGAAGAAGTGACAGCATGTGGTCAACCAACACACACACACCCATCCTTGTCTTTGTGATGTTGTAAGGACACATGACCAGAGAATGCGTGGTGGGGACCGCCCTTTTTTGGTAATTCTACAGCACTGAAAATAAAAATCAGGCAATATCTCAGAAAGGACCTAAACCAAGTTATCACTACAAATGATCAGATAGAGTTCCCAGACCAGACTGGGAGTAGCATACTTGTCTGGTGTTTAGTAACTTACTTCCTGAGTGCCAGTCAGTACACTTCCAGGTGTAACTTATATTTTGGTACCACTAAAGACCTTTGACTGAAAACTGTCATGAGTTCTGTTAGGTGATAGGACAACATTAAATTTGTTACACAGTATAGACTCACTTGATGAGGCTTTCATCCATGATTAGATGATGTTGTTACTTTATAAAACCTGATACTTGTTCAGTAATGTTTATGTGCAATAAGGTTTGATTTATTATACTGAAGGACTGAGTTCTACCTCTTTTTTTAATATTATCCTTCTGTAAAAATATTTAAACTTTTCTCTTGACACCGCAGGGACGGCACCTAATTTCATTGTACTAGTTATAATGGCAGTAAAAATATTCTGATTCTGAGTAAACTCTGACTTCTCTGAATGCTTTAACTCTCCTTTCACAGGTTATGAACACTGCTGTGACGTTTGTGTCTTACAAAAACAGTGACAGAGATAATCTGTGATATCGTCCATCATCCTCTCTTGGTGGCGCTGTCACTTGGTGTTCGCTCGCTTTGTGGTAGAGTATCACTTCCTGTTCCTGCTCAAACACAGTGGTGTTTCTGAGTAGCTTTTCTGCTTAGCAATTTAATTTAAATCTTTTGATACATCCCTTTTTCATAGTATAATCTTAACGTGCTTCATCTGAATCACCCTTTCTGTGTACTCACTACCTAATTTATAGCCAAAGTATTCACTCACTGTCTCTTTACTGTTTCGCTAGCTTAGCTCGTAGCCGACTCGTTAGCACCATGGCTACTTCACCTGTCCCTCCTGCACTTTCCTGCTCATTGTGTCAGATGTTTAGTTACTCCTCGGCCTCCTTTAGCAGTAATGATACCTGTAACAAATGTAGCATATTTGCAGCTCTGGAGGCCAGGATTACTGAATTGGAGACTCGGCCGCACCCTTCATTCACCCGTAGCTAGCCAGGCCCCTGTAGCTGGTGCAGCCGAAGATAGCGTGAGGCCCCGCTAGCTTTTCCCGGCAGACCCCAAGCAGCTGGGGAAAGAGGCGGCTGGGTGACGGTGAGGAGGAAGCATAGTCTTAAACTGAAGCCCCAGGTACACCACCAACCTGTTCATGTGTTCAACTGTTTTTCCCCACTCGGCGACACACCGCCTGGGTCAGACTCTGGTAATTGGTGATTCTGTTCTCAGACATGTGAAGCTAGAGACACCGGCAACCATAGTCAATTGTCTTCCAGGGGCCAGAGCAGGCGACATTGAAGGAAATTTAAAACTGCTGGCTAAGGGTAAACGTAAATACAGTAAGATCATAATTCACGTCGGCAGTAATGACACCCAGTTACGCCAATCGGAGGTCACTAAAATCAATATTGAATCGGTGTGTAACTTTGCCAAAACAATGTCGGACTCTGTAGTTTTCTCTGGTCCCTCCCAATCAGACCAGGAGTGACATGTTTAGCCGCATGTTCTCCTTAAATTGCTGGCTGTCTGAGTGGTGTCCCAGAAACGATGTGGGCTTCATAGATAATTGGCAAACCTTCTGGAGGAAACCTGGTCTTGTTAGGAGAGACGGCATCCATCCCACTTTGGATGGAGCAGCTCTCATTTCTAGAAATATGGACAGATTTATTAAACCCCCAAAATATGACTATCCAGAGTTGGGACCAGGAAGCAGAGTTCCAGTCTTACACGCCTCTCTGCAGCTTCTCTCCTCCTGCTACTCCCCCAAAACCCATCTCCATTGAGACTGTGTCAGCTCCCAAACAGACAAAAACAAACCAAAACCAGCAATAAACAACTTAAACATAAAAATCACAAAGAAAGAACAATACAGTATCCACATCTGAACCAAAGAGTAAAACAGTGAAATGTGGATTATTAAATATTAGGTCTCTCTCCTCCAAGTCTCTGTTAGTACATGACTTAATAATTGATCAACAAATCGATTTACTCTGCCTTACAGAAACCTGGTTGCAGCCGGATGATTATGTTAGTTTAAATGAATCAACACCCCGAGTCATTCTAACTACCAGAAATCTCGAAGCACAGGCCGAGGGGCGGTGTGGCAGCAATTTTTCACACCAGCCTATTAATTAACGAAAGACAAAGACAGACTTTTAATTCATTTGAAAGCCTGATGCTTAGCCTCGTCCACCCCAGCTGTAAAACTCAGAAACCAGTCTTACTTGTTATCATCTATCGTCCACCTGGGCCTTACACAGAGTTTCTCTCTGATTTCTCAGACTTTTATCTGATTTAGTGCTCAGCTCAGATAAAATAATTATTGTGGGTGATTTTAACATCCATGTAGATGCTAAAATGACAGCCTCAACATCGCATTTAATCTGTTATTAGACTCAATTGGCTTCTCTCAAAATGTAAAAGAACCCACCCACCACTTTAATCACACTCTAGATCTTGTTTTAACGTATGGCATAGAAACTGAACATTTAACAGTGTTTCCTGAAAACCCTCTGCTGTCTGATCATTTCCTGATAACATTTACATTTACAATAATTGATTACACAGCAGTGGAGAGTGGACTTTATCAAAGTAGATGTCTTTCTGAAAGTGCTGTAACTAAGTTTAAGAATATAATCCACCCACTGTTATCATCTTCAATGCCCTGTACCAACATAGAGCAGAGCAGCTATCTGAACGCTTACTCCAACAGAGGTCGATTATCTTGTTAATAATTTTACCTCCTCACTACGTGCGACTCTGGATACTGTAGCTCCTGTGAAAACTAAGGCCTCAAATCCAAAGTCCCTGACTCCGTGGTATAATTCTCAAACACGTAGCCTAAAGCAGATAACTCGTAAGCTGGAGAGGAAATGGCGTGTCACAAATTTAGAGGATCATCATTTAGCCTGGAGAAATAGTTTGCTGCTTTATAAGAAAGCCCTCCGCAAAGCCAGAACATCTTACTATTCGTCACTGATTGAAGAAAATAAGAACAACCCCAGGTTTCTCTTCAGCACTGTAGCCAGGCTGACAAAAAGTCAGAGCTCTACTGAGCCAACAATCCCTTTAACGTTAACTAGTAATGACTTCATGAACTTCTTCACAAATAAAATTTTTATCATTAAAGAAAAAATTACCAATAATCATCCCACAGATGTAACATTATCTACAGCTACTTTTAGTACCATCGATGTTAAGTTAGACTCTTTTTCTCCAATTGATCTTTCTGAGTTAACTTCAATAATTAATTCCTCCAAACCATCAACGTGTCTTTTAGACCCCATTCCTACAAAACTGCTCAAAGAGGTCCTGCCATTAATTAATGCTTCAATCTTAAATATGATCAACCTATCTCTAATAATCGGCTATGTACCACAGGCCTTCAAGGTGGCTGTAGTTAAACCTTTACTTAAAAAGCCATCTCTAGACCCAGCTGTCTTAGCTAATTATAGGCCAATCTCCAACCTTCCTTTCATATCAAAAATCCTTGAAAGAGAGTAGTTGTCAAACAGCTAACTGATCATCTGCAGAGGAATGGCTTATTTGAAGCGTTTCAGTCAGGTTTCAGAGTTCATCACAGCACAGAAACAGCTTTAGTGAAGGTTACAAATGATCTTCTTATGGCCTCTGACAGTGGACTCATCTCTGTGCTTGTCCTGCTAGACCTCAGTGCTGCATTCGATACTGTTGACCATAATATCCTATTAGAGCGATTAGAACATGCTGTAGGTATTACAGGTACTGCACTGCAGTGGTTTGTATCATATCTATCTAATAGACTCCAATTTGTACATGTAAATGGAGAGTCCTCTTCAGACACTAAGGTCAATTATGGTGTTCCACAGGGTTCAGTGCTAGGACCAATTCTATTTACATTATACATGCTTCCCTTAGGCAGCATCATTAGAAGACATAGCATAAATTTTCACTGCTATGCAGATGACACGCAGCTCTATCTATCCATGAAGCCAGGTAACACAGACCAATTAGTTAAACTGCTGCAGGAATGTCTTAAAGACATAAAGACCTGGATGGCGCTAACTTTCTGCTTCTTAATTCAGATAAAACTGAGGTTATTGTACTCGGCCCTGAAAATCTTAGAAATATGGTATCTAAGCAGATTCTTACTCTGGATGGCATTACCTTGGCCTCCAGTAATGCTGTGAGGAACCTTTGAGTCATTTTTGACCAGGACATGTCCTTCAACGCACATATTAAACAAATATGTAAGACTGCTTTCTTCCATTTGCGCAACATCTCTAAAATTAGAAATATCCTGTCTCAGAGTGATGCTGAAAAACTAGTTCATGCATTTATTACTTCCAGGCTGGACTACTGTAATTCTTTATTATCAGGATGTCCTAAAAACTCGCTGAAAAGCCTTCAGCTGATCCAAAATGCTGCAGCAAGAGTCCTGACAGGGACTAGAAAGAAACATATTTCTCCTGTTTTGGCTTCCCTTCATTGGCTTCCTGTTAAATCCAGAATTGAATTCAAAATCCTGCTCCTCACATACAAGGTCTTAAATAATCAGGCCCCATCTTATCTTAATGACCTTGTAGTACCATATCACCCTATTAGAGCACTTCGCTCTTGCACTGCAGGCCTACTTGTTGTTCCTAGAGTATTTAAAAGTAGAATGGGAGGCAGAGCCTTCAGTTTTCAGGCCCCTCTTCTGTGGAACCAACTTCCAGTTTGGATTCGGGAGACAGACACTATCTCTACTTTCAAGATTAGGCTTAAAACTTTCCTTTTGCTAAAGCATATAGTTAGGGCTGGACCAGGTGACCCTGAATCCTCCCTTAGTTATGCTGCAATAGACGTAGGCTGCGGGGATTCCCATGATGCATTGAGTTTTCCTTCCAGTCACCTTTCTCACTCACTATGTGCTAATAGACCCTCTGCATCGACTCATATCTGTTATTAATCTCTGTCTCTCTTCCACAGCATGTCTTTCATCCTGTTTTCCTTCTTTCACCCCAACCGGTCGCAGCAGATGGCCGCCCCTCCCTGAGCCTGGTTCTGCCGGAGGTTTCTTCCTGTTAAAAGGGAGTTTTTCCTTCCCACTGTCGCCAAAGTGCTTGCTCATAGGGGGTCATATGATTGTTGGGTTTTTCTCTGTATTTATTATTGTGCTATCTACTGTACAATATAAAGCGCCTTGAGGCGACTTTTGTTGTGATTTGGCGCTATATAAATAAAATTGAATTGAATTGAATTGAATTGAATCCTTAGGTGAAGGTGTCACTGAACACTCTTTTTCTGGTCATCGTCACTTTTGCCCCTGATATCAGAACAATCCTCACCTGTTTCATGAATATGTGTGTCTCCAGTTCAGGTGGAGTAAAAATGATAATCTGTTCCTCTTTAGAAAACAAAGTACAGTTGGAAAAACAACTAAGCACTTGCTATGTGCACTTTGCGTCACATAAGAAGTATTAAATGCATACATAGATCTATGTAGTTGGCTGTTTCTTTGGTGTAACAGTTCTTCTTTGCAGTGAATCCTGTACAGTTATAGAACATGTTTATTTCCCCTTAAATGAGCCACACATATTAGATGGTACTCATTTGTACTGGAAAAGGAGCCGCTGATGTACGTGAGTTAATGAGACATATAAAGAGACCTGCGTGAAAACTACAGTGCTACTAAAAGTTCAGGAGAGAAACAAACACGAGACTGCTGGTCATCAGTGCTCATCGACGCCATGACATCATGTTGTTAGTGTGTAGTTGCACACACAGTGTTCATGGTCAGTGTGTAATATCTGATCTCAGTGCAGATCATCAGCCTCTGCTGTCGGTCATACAGGGTGACCTTTGCTGAAGCTCACATCCTGGTACATTACATGGCTGTTTGTGGTGCACGCGATGTTCTTCAT
This sequence comes from Oreochromis aureus, assembly GCF_013358895.1. Lineage (NCBI taxonomy): Eukaryota > Metazoa > Chordata > Actinopteri > Cichliformes > Cichlidae > Oreochromis > Oreochromis aureus. The sequence continues at coordinate 133,357,625 of NC_052944.1, read as the reverse complement.
GGACTTTAAACAAGGTGAACTAGCAGTGAGCGTAGGCACCAGCACTGATACTGGTTATACTGGTTACAGTGGGAGAACAGGGGGGATGTCACTTGGTGTTCGCGCTCTCTGTGGTAGAGTATCACTTCCTGTTCCTGCTCAAACACTGTGGTGTTTCTGAGTAGCTTATCTGCTTAGCAATTTAATTCACGTGCTTCATCTGAAGCACCCTTTCTGTGTACTCACTACCTAATTTATAGCCAAATTATTCACTTACTGTCTCTGTACTGTTTCGCTAGCTTAGCTTAGCTCGTAGCCGACTCGTTAGCACCATGGCTACTTCACCTGTCCCTCCTGCACTTTCCTGCTCATTGTGTCAGATGTTTAGTTACTCCTCGGCCTCCTTTAGCAGTAATGATACCTGTAACAAATGTAGCATATTTGCAGCTCTGGAGGCCAGGGTTACTGAATTGGAGACTTGGCTTCGCACCCTTCATTCACCCGTAGCTAGCCAGGCCCCTGTAGCTGGTGCAGCCGAAGATAGCGCAGGCCCCGCTAGCTGTTCCCCGGCAGACCCCAAGCAGCTGGGGAAAGAGGGCGGCTGGGTGACGGTGAGGAGGAAGCATAGTCTTAAACAGAAGCCCCAGGTACACCACCAACCTGTTCATGTGTCTAACCGTTTTTCCCCACTTGCCAAATACGGGACAGACTTGACTGGGGGAAAGAAAGGGGAGAAAGAAAGAGGGAAAGAAAAAAAACAAGCAGCAGAAAAAAAAAGAGCAACATAATAAACAACATCATGATGATCTATGGGAATATAACAGTAAATACTAAATATTAAACATTATTGTGCAGCACGTAGAATCGACAGCACACAGTGTGCTGTCGATGAGGTAGGAGCCCAAAAGGGTGTAGTTTGTGTGTGTGATCACCCGTGTGTACACCTGTGAGCATGAACGCGCTTGTATTTAAAAGGTTCCTTCATGTAATGATCTCCTAGAAGGTGTGGGGAGCCACAGCCCCGTCCTCCAGGGCATGAAGCAGGTATGGAGGAGATCAAAACTCCAGACATCCAGAGGCCCCCAGAACACAAGAGACCAAGGAAGACCAACAGAGGGGCAGCCGCGCCACTATCCCAGAAAGAGCTGAGGAGAGTCCCAGATGAGGGGTCACTCAGCAGCCGCGGAGCAGAAGCCGGGGGGGGTTGCATTGACGTGCCATGAGCTCCGCCGGCAGCCAGCTGTGCCAGAGTGACCGAGCCCCAGGCCGAGAGGCCGAGGGCACCCCACCTCCGAAGTGGCCTGAGCGAGCCCCAGGCTCCAGGCCCCGACAAGCAGCCACCAAGGAGTGAGCCGGTGTGTACCTGGACGCCCATCCCCAGACACAAAGAACCATCAACGCACCGATGTCTGAGGGTGTCTGCCACTGGCAGGGGAAGTGGTGGGGGGGGGATAGGCCTCCATACCTTGGAGGGCCTGAGATGTCCCCAGAGAGGTGGCGTCTGATACCCAACCTGACATATAGACACAGACATACAGGCACACACAGATACAAACATCCATTCCCACCCTCATGCTCTCATAAGCAATTACTCCACACTCAACCAACGTGGAGACAGACATATAGAGACGCTGTACACACAATCACACTCCCCAAGCGTACTCTATACCCCAGGTCTAGGTACCCTTGCCCCTGGAGGGGGAAACTGCGCCCAGACCCAGGTAATGTTACCCTTTTCCCTGGGGTGGAGAGAAGCAGACTACCCCGACTCCGCAGCAGCATGGAGGCCCTACATGTTCTCCTTAAATTGCTGGCTGTCTGAGTGGTGTCCCAGAAACGATGTGGGCTTCATAGATAATTGGCAAACCTTCTGGAGGAAAGAACCCACCCACCACTTTAATCACACTCTAGATCTTGTTTTAACATATGGCATAGAAACTGGGCATTTAACAGTGTTTCCTGAAAACCCTCTGCTGTCTGATCATTTCCTGATAACATTTACATTTACAATAATTGATTACACAGCAGTGGAGAGTAGACTTTATCAAAGTAGATGTCTTTCTGAAAGTGCTGTAACTAAGTTTAAGAATATAATCCACCCACTGTTATCATCTTCAATGCCCTGTACCAACATAGAGCAGAGCAGCTACCTGAACGCAGCACTCCAACAGAGGTCGATTATCATGTTAATAATTTTACCTCCTCACTACGCATGCGACTCTGGATACTGTAGCTCCTGTGAAAACTAAGGCCTCAAATCAGAAGTACCTGACTCCGTGGTATAATTCTCAAACACGTAGCCTAAAGCAGATAACTCGTAAGCTGGAGAGGAAATGGCGTGTCACAAATTTAGAGGATCATCATTTAGCCTGGAGAAATAGTTTGTTGCTTTATAAGAAAGCCCTCCGCAAAGCCAGAACATCTTACTATTCGTCACTGATTGAAGAAAATAAGAACAACCCCAGGTTTCTCTTCAGCACTGTAGCCAGGCTGACAAACAGTCAGAGCTCTACTGAGCCAACAATCCCTTTAACGTTAACTAGTAATGACTTCATGAACTTCTTCACAAATAAAATTTTTATCATTAGAGAAAAAATTACCAATAATCATCCCACAGATGTAATATTATCTACAGCTACTCTTAGTACCATCAATGTTAACTTAGACTCTTTTTCTCCAATTGATCTTTCTGAGTTAACTTCAATAATTAATTCCTCCAAACCATCAACGTGTCTTTTAGACCCCATTCCTACAAAACTGCTCAAAGAAGTCCTGCCATTAATTAATTCTTCAATCTTAAATATGATCAACCTATCTCTAATAATCGGCTATGTACCACAGGCCTTCAAGCTGGCTGTAGTTAAACCTTTACTTAAAAAGCATCTCTAGACCCAGCTGTCTTAGCTAATTATAGGCCAATTTCCAACCTTCCTTTCATATCAAACATCCTTGAAAGAGTAGTTGTCAAACAGCTAACAGATCATCTGCAGAGGAATGGCTTATTTGAAGAGTTTCAGTCAGGTTTCAGAGCTCATCACAGCACAGAAACAGCTTTAGTGAAGGTTACAAATGATCTTCTTATGGCCTCTGACAGTGGACTCATCTCTGTGCTTGTCCTGCTAGACCTCAGTGCTGCGTTCGATACTGTTGACCATAATATCCTATTACAGTGATTAGAACATGCTGTAGGTATTACAGGTACTGCACTGCAGTGGTTTGTATCATATCTATCTAATAGACTCCAATTTGTACATGTAAATGGAGAGTCCTCTTCACCCACTGAGGTTAATTATGGAGTTCCACAGGGTTCAGTGCTAGGACCAATTCTATTTACATTATACATGCTTCCCCTAGGCAGCATCATTAGAAGACATAGCATAAATTTTCACTGCTATGCAGATGACACGCAGCTCTATCTGTCCATGAAGCCAGGTAACACACAACAATTAGTTAAACTGCAGGAATGTCTTAAAGACATAAAGACCTGGATGGCCGCTAACTTTCTGCTTCTTAATTCAGATCAAACTGAGGTTATTGTACTCGGCCCTGAAAATCTTAGAAATATGGTATCTAAGCAGATTCTTACTCTGGATGGCATTACCTTGGCCTCCAGTAACACTGTGAGGAACCTTGAGTCATTTTGACCAGGACATGTCCTTCAACGCACATATTAAACAAATATGTAAGACTGCTTTCTTCCATTTGTGCAACATCTCTAAAATTAGAAATATCCTGTCTCAGAGTGACGCTGAAAAACTAGTTCATGCATTTATTACTTCCAGGCTGGACTACTGTAATTCTTTATTATCAGGATGTCCTAAAAACTCCCTGAAAAGTCTTCAACTAGTCCAAAATGCTGCAGCAAGAGTCCTGACAGGGACTAGAAAGGGAGAGCAGATTTCTCCTGTTTTGGCTTCCCTTCATTGGCTTCCTGTTAAATCCAGAATTGAATTCAAAATCCTGCTCCTCACATACAAGGTCTTAAATAATCAGGCCCCATCTTATCTTAATGACCTTGTAGTACCATATCACCCCATTAGAGCACTTCGCTCTTGCTCTGCAGGCTTACTTGTTGTTCCTAGAGTATTTAAAAGTAGAATGGGAGGCAGAGCCTTCAGTTTTCAGGCCCCTCTTCTGTGGAACCAGCTTCCAGTTTGGATTCAGGAGACAGACACTATCTGTACTTTCAAGATTAGGCTTCAAACTTTCCTTTTTCCTAAAGCATATAGTTAGGGCTGGACCAGGTGACCCTGAATCCTCCCTTAGTTATGCTGCAATAGACGTAGGCTGCCGGGGATTCCCATGATGCATTGAGTGTTTCCTTTCCAGTCACCTTTCTCACTCACTATGTGTTAACAGACCTCTCTGCATCGAATCATATCTGTTATTAATCTCTGTCTCTCTTCCACAGCATGTCTTTATCCTGTTTTCCTTCTTCACCCCAACCAATCACAGCAGATGGCCCCGCCCCTCCCTGAGCCTGGTTCTGCCGGAGGTTTCTTCCTGTTAAAAGGGAGTTTTTCCTTCCCACTGTCGCCAAAGTGCTTGCTCATAGGGGGTCATATGATTGTTGGGTTTTTCTCTGTATCTATGAAGCGCCTTGAGGCGACTTTTGTTGTGATTTGGCGCTATATAAATAAAATTGAATTGAATGATAATGAGAGACTGTAATGGTCCAGAAGCACACATAAACTCACCAACACACACACACACACGCACAGAGGAATATGTTCATTAGCAAACATGTTATAAACATGTGTTGTATTTAAATCCGTGAGGTGGAAGATTCAGACTCTCTGTGTGTGATCTGATTTTAGATGATTTCAGCTGCTCCAGTCAGAAATAGGACTGTGGCACTTATACTGCAGTAAAGGATCAGAGTACCTCACCCTCTGCTGCTGTCCAGCTTTATCTACTAACTGCTGACTGACTGATCAGCTGTTACAGTGTGGATCCAGCAGGGGGCGTCTGACTCTGTGTGTCTCTGCTGCTGTTCATGTAAAAACTTCTGCCTGTAGTAACAGCTGACACAGCAGCAGCTGCTTTTCTGATTGGCTGTTTGAGGTTTCTACTTTCTACTTTCTGTTTTTGTCCCAACAAAGTGACAGCATGTGTCAGCACGCACGCACACACACACAGAGAGAAACACAGAAACAAACACTCACATGCTCTGATTCAGGTGTCGCTTTTGTTGATACTGATTTTGTTTTATTTTCTTAACTGAAGGCCGATAAAATCAACTTTTCTCCAAAGTTAAATATTATTTTCACAATAAATAAATAAATAAACTTTACAGTTTGTTTCAAACTGCAGTGAGTTCGAGGATCTCTCAGTGGAACCTCTGAAAACAGGAAGCACTCAGAGAGCACACCCCTCCACCAATATTTATTTTTAAGGGAATATTTATATATATTCATTTAATTTTCTTTCATATTTTTTAACATGCTGTCAGACGTCTGTAGTAAAGATCTGTCCAAATGCAGGCTTGTGTTATTCACACGTGGATGGAAGCAACATTTTAATAGACTGTTATCATGACAGTTTCAGTGTTATGAATGTTTTCATGTTGGTCCCGGTGCAGCTTACTTTGGTGAACCTTGTGTATGTGTGTGTGTGTGTGTGTGTGTGTGTGTGTGTGTTGGCTATGCATGAAGTGAACCAGCTCATAATCAAACATAGATCCAGCCTGAGAACACTGGGAATCAGCGGATTCTGGTCCCCGGCTGGTTGATTGATCTGGTTATCACAGATTAAACCAGCAGGTTATAAACTTTTGTTTGATCAGCAAGTCACTCAGATATTCGTTCATACTGAGATCTGTTAAAACCTGCAACTCACATCACCGCAAAACACATCCTGACTCACCAAACTCCAGTATAAAAATGACTGATTTAAGTTCCGTGGGCTGTGAGCTGTGAGCTGTTCCTCAGTCTGACACTGTGATGTGTTATTTTATTATATATATAGATATATAGATGCAAGATTTTTATTTGCCATTTGTGCACAGGACCAACAGTCCATGCACATTGGAATTCTTGTGCAGAGCTCTCCATGTCAAGTCATAATTTTAACAATATTCAGTTCAATTCAGTTTTATTTATATAGCGCCAAATCACAACAAAAGTCACCTTTATATTGCACAGTATATCCTATAATAATAATAGCTACAGAGAAAAACCCAACAATCACATAACTCAGAAAGATCAATTGGAGAAAAAGAGTCTAACTTAACATCAATGGTACTAAAAGTAGCTGTAGATAATATTACATCTGTGGGATGATTATTGGTAATTTTTTCTCTAAAGATTAAAATTTTATTTGTGAACAGTGATCCTGTATTTTATTTCCCCTGGTGGGGAAGGTTACAAAGTGATGCAGTTTAGGCACATTTTTCTGGAGATTGATTGAATGATTAAAGTTGATTAAAGTTGATTGAATGATTAAAGTCTCCCAGAACAATTACAGCTGTGCTTGGGTGTTTATTTTCGTGCTTGTTGATCATGTCATGCAGCTACTTCAGTGCTGCCTCCTCCTTAGCGGAGGCGGGGATGTGCACGACACTCACAATGATGCACTGCTGTTCTCTGGGCAAATAAAAAGGCTTTAACCTCAGAGTCAGAAATTCCACATTTTCAGAGCAGGATTTTGAAATGATCTTACAGTCTGTGCACCATGATTGCTTGACAAGGGCGGCCGAAGTCGATTTGTTTCTAATGCAGGACTTACTGTCTTTTTGTAGTATTGCTGTACTGCAGTGAAGGATCAGAGTACTTCCTCTGCTGTCCAGCTTTACCTAGTAACTGATGACTTAGCTGTTTCTGATTGGCTGTCCTGGTGCAATAATCAGCTCTAAATATTTATTTAATTTTTCAGACTGTGTGTGTGGATCGGTGTTTATTATTAATGTGACTTAAACCTGCAGACTCCACTCAGACAGTCAGGCTGGTTAAACTGGTTTAAAAACAGCCTTAAACTCTGACTCTGACTGAGTGTGGATCTAGCAGGGTGTCTGACTCTGAGCGTCTCTGCTGCCATTCACATAAAAGACTTCTGCCTGTAGTAACTGCTGACACATCAGGAGCTGCTTTTTTACTATTGGCTGAACAGGAAGTGAAAGCACAGAGAGAGTGGGGACTTTCTGAGAGTTCAGGTGACCGATGGTAAACTTCAGAGACGCTGCTGCTGTTTACATCATGTTTACATCAAACACAGACATGTAAATGTCTGAGCTTCATGAAGCTCGCTGTTCTCTGAAACATGATCAGAGCTCATCACATAAAAACTCCACCACAGGTTTAACAGCTGTTCACCTCTGATTCCTCAAAAATCAGTGAAAAGTGAAAACTTGATCAACCCAAAATCCAACACACGTGTCATGAACCTCAGACTTTAATCATACAGAGGATAAAACTCTGAGCCAAGACATATTTCTCCTGCTGTAAGTCAAATAAAGTGAAGTGTCAATATTTTGTCCTCGAGTCACATGGACGGTTAATAAACAGAGTCTGACTGCGATGGTTTCAGTGCTTCTGTTTCAGCTGCTTCAGAGGTGACTCTGGAGCTTTGGAGGATTTTTGGAAACTGCATCAGTGTAGAAGTTTATAGTCAGTAGGTCTGGACACTGAGGCGACTGCTGTTGTGATTTGACGTATATAAATAAAATTGAATTGAATTGAATTTAAATCACCCAGACATTTAAAACACATCAGCACAGACCCAACTGTGGGCATGAAATAAGAGCAGGACCGTAACAGTTCTCTGAAACACAACCTCTCTCATCTTAGCTTAAATAAAGCCTTCAGAGCTCAGCTGTGGCCATTAAAGCTGGTCTGTGTCACGAATATCCTCCCTCTGATCGGTTCCAAATAAAACAACTGAACTCATGTTGGAAGGACATTCAAACAACATAAAGAGTTCAGTGTTACAGACTGTGACACCTCTGGACCTGCCCAGTCTGTAACTGGATCAAACAGAAGAGGATAAAAAGCTGCTGCAGGACCACTGGATACAAGAAAAACTGGAGCTGCTGCGATGCTCACCAACTGCATATTAATACAAGTAAGACAGTGGAGATGCTGGTGGATCCCAGGACAGTTGGAGATCACCTTCCAATGGCCATACATGGCCAAGACATCGGGAAAGTTACTGTACAATATAAAGCGCCTTGAGGCGACTTTAGGACACCAGGGAGGATTATGGGCACGACAGCTCCTGTAAACACCCAAGAACTACTAGAACATCCTCAGACAGGCAGACGGCATTTTAACCGATCCCTCTCATGTTCTGCATTCTGAATACGTTTTACTAAACTGGGGGCGAAGGTGCAGAGTTTCTATATGTAGGCATAATCGGTACAAGCACTCATTTCTTCCCTTATCAGTTAAGATTATTAATGAACGTAGAGCACGAGGTGAACAGGACCAGAACAGGCCTGGGGGGGGGGTGTTTTTATTTTAATTAATTACATTCATTCTGAATGATTTTTTTTATGTTTTAATGGTCGTAACCCCTCTGCCCAAAGCAAATTTCTCCCAAGGGGGACAAATACAGAGATTTTGACTTTGACTTTTCAAGGAAGCCATTTTTATTCAGTGTGTTTATGAAAGCCTTATTTTCATGCATTTATCACTACTAGGGAGAACACACATGAGCTTTACAGCCTGGACAAGTTTGAAACCTAAATCAGATAAAAAGTCTGAGAAATCAGAGAGAAACTCTGTAAGGCCCAGGTGGACGATAGACGATAACAAGTAAGACTGGTTTCTGAGTTTTACAGCTGGGGTGGACGAGGCTAAGCATCTGTCACAGTCCCTCAGTCCCCCTGAGCTACCTCCTCCAGGTTTTATTTTCTCCCTGTCTTTTGTATCTGTGTTCCCGCCTTTGGCTGAACACACCTGCAGAAATCAACCACCTCTCCCAGATGATCTGATCAGGAGGCCACCACATAGGGTGGCGCCTGAGGCTCATTCTTTGCTGAACTTTGCAGTTAGTTCAGAGCCGGTTTCTTAATCTTGTGTGTATGTCTTGCCTTTTTCTCATGCAAGTAATCCCATTGTTCTTTTCCTCGGATACAGACCTCTGGATTTTTCCATGCTCTGGAGTGTTTGGAGAGACTGCCTGAGTTGAGTGAAGAGAATTGTATTGTTTGGACCCCTGCAGCACCTATGGAGGCCAATTGCAGCCAACAATCAAAAACTGATTTTGAAAGGTACCAAAGTACAAGCATTTGAATGAAGTATGTTTCAATAAGGCAGTTTAAATATGATGTATGAGATATAGCCAGGGGCCCAGGGTTAGGCTGAATCCTAGACAACGATAAAAGTATCATTATTAGAACATTTTCTGGTAAACAAATACGTACAGGAACTAGTGTTATAGCCATCAACACAAGTAGAGCTTTAGTGTCATGGTCTCTGTGTCTCCTTGGTGGACCTAGGTTTCAGGCTACATGTTGTTTTTAGTTTGTGTTTCTCTCTCACCTGTCTGCCTGGGCGGAGCTCAGCTGGGCTCCCGCCCTCGGCCCACGCACATGCGGTGAATCCACCTGATGACCTGGACTCCTGGGCTATTTAAGCTGAGACTCAGAAGGCTTCTTGGCTGGATCGTTGAGTTACTCTCGTCAGTACAGCCCCGATAAACCCTGTTTCTCGTGTGATTACTCTGTTTATTCTAACAGCAGTTCTCTTGTGCTTAGGTTCTCGGACTCGTCTGTACCCCCGATCTGTTTCCCTGGTGGCGTGGAGCGAGTGTGCTGAAAACAAATACGAGAGGAGCGAGGGAGCGGAGCGTGTTTTGGACTTTCTCCCCTTTTCCCCCCGGACCGTTGCATACCCCCTGCCCTGTACACTGTATATTCTTTCACGTGGTGTTTTGTAAATAAATTGACGACTGCTATTCTAGTTCACCTGGTCTGCGCCTGAGTCCATTTTCACCTGTGTGACATTAAGTTATCACAGAGAGAATGTGAACAATAAAACCTAAAAACAAAGCTTCAGATTTAATATCTGTTGGGGCAATCTGTGTGTTGATGGGTTCATGGCCTTAAGTGGTGTGCAGCGTCTGTGCTGCATTCAGCTGTAATGCAGGGTCATCCTGAATGATTTTCCAGGAGGCTCATTATAACCCCATGACAGGGCATATGGGATATGACATACCTCTGGAGCAATTACTGCCCTGATTTTATTGGCTGGGCATTCAGGCAGGATATGCACCAATGGTGCATGCCCTGGGGGAGGGCTGAAACCTGCTAGCAAGGGCTCTCTAGTCAGTGTTTTTCATCTTTACCTGGCTAGTGGTCAAGGTATCCTTGGCTAAAGCGCAAGCAGATTTAAGGCAATTTCTCATTTTGGCAACATACTCATGTCCAAACCTCATGTCCAAACACAGGTTCAGCAGGACTAAACCCCAATGATTCTTGCACTGCTTCATGCACAGCACACGACAGAAATGGGATACCTTCACTCCAGTTCCTGCCTGTATCCAGACAGTTTTTGTGGAGCATGGACTTTAACGTCTGGTGAAATCTTTCAAGTGCTCACTGACTTTCAGGGACTTGGCAACTTTATAAACATGACAGGTAGGACAGTATAGTGCTACATCAGATTTGAGTCCTGGCCAGAAAAGGTGTTTGAGGACTTTGTAATAAGTTTTATTTATGCCCAAGAGCCCTGACAGTGGATGATCATCTGTTAAAACTGCCTACAAAATGCCACCAAAGAAGGTCACAGTCTCTGAGGATTGGATAGAGGAGATTAAGAAATCTCTAAATTTTATGTCAGGAGAGCTTTCTAATATCTCCAAACAACAGAAGTTGCTATTGGATATGATGGGACAGGTTAAAGAACTGCAGAAACTAAATGAAGAAAAGGACAAAAAATAGCCTTACTTGAGTCCCGAGGGCAGATCTAGAGCAGTACATCCGTATGAATGAGTTGATAGTAAGTGGATTGGAGACAAAACAGAGATTGTATGCCAGAGCTGTAGTAGCAGAGGAAGGCAGTGAGCCTATAGAAGTTGACACTGACAAATTTTCTTTTTTTTCAGCTGCAAGGGAATAACTATTAATTAGTAAATACACTGTGACTTGCCATTTTCTGCCTTGAAAAAATAACAGTGAAAACCATCTATAATAATACACTTTGTGAATAGAAAATCAAAAATGGAGCTACTAAGACAGGCTAAGAAGCTGAGAGGAACCTGTGTCTACATAAACGAGGATCTGACAAAGAAAAATGCTGACATAGCACGACAAGCACGAATACTAAGAAGACAAAACAAGATTCAATCAACATTTGAGGGTGTTATGAGGGCCTGACATCCACAGGTGGGGTTGTGCTTACAGCCCAACACCGTGCAGGACGTTTAGCATTTGCCAGAGAGCACCAAGATTGGTAACTTCGCCACTGGTGCCCTGTGCTCTTCACAGATGAAAGGAAGTTCACACTGAGCACATGTGACAGACGTGACAGTCTGGAAACGCCGTGGAGAACCTTCTGCTGCATGCAACATCCTCCAGCATGACTGGTTTGGCAGTGGGTCAGTAATGGTGTGGGGTGGCATCTCTTTGGGGACCGCACAGCCCTCCATGTGCTCGGCAGAGGTAGCCTGACTGCCATTAGGTACTGAGATGAGATCCTCAGGCCCCTTGTGAGACCATATGCTGGTGCGGTTGGCCCCGGGTCCCTCCTAATGCAAGACAATGCTAGACCTCATGTAGCTGGAGTGTGTCAGCAGTTTCTGCAAGACGAAGGCATTGATGCTGTGGACTGGCGCGCCCATTCCCCAGACCTGCATCCAATTGAGGACATCTGGGACATTGTGTCTCACTCCATCCACCAACTGCACCACAAAATGTCCAGGAGTTGGTGGATGCTTTAGTCCTGGTCTGGGAGGAGATCCCTCAGGAGACCATCCACCACCTCGTCAGGAGCATGCCCAGGTGTTGTAGGGAGGTCAGATGGGCACGTGGAGGCCACACAGACTACTGAGCCTCATTTTGATGTGTTTTAAGGACATGACATCAACGTTGGATCAGCCTGTCCTATGTTTTTTCCACGTTAGTTTTGAGTGTTACTCCAAATCCAGACCTACATGGGTTGATAAATTTAATTTCCATTGATAATTTGTGTGTGATTTTGTTGTCAGCACATTCAACTATGTAAAGAACAAAATATTTAATAAGAATATTTCATCCATTCAGATCTGGGATGTCTTATTGTTGTATTCCCTTTATTTCTTTGAGCAGTAATATAAAAAACATATGGACAGTACCAAATGATATCATAAATAATGGATCTAAAGGGTTGGAATAACCAAATAACTTCCAAATAAAAAATACAATGATCAGTGACATAAAACAAATTGCAAATGGTTTTAATTACTTTTTTTTGCAGGGGGACACGTCTGGCACTGCAGGATTTGAGTCCCTGGCAGTGTAGTGTGTTACTGATGGTGGCCTTTGTTACTTTGGTCCCAGCTCTCTACAGGTCATTCACCAGGTCCCCCCGTGTGGTTCTGGGATCTTTGCTCACCATTCTTGTGATCATTTTGACCCCACGGGGTGAGATCTTGCATGAAGCCCCAGATGGAGGGAGATTATCAGTGGTCTTGTATGTCTTCCATTTTCTAATGATTACTCCCACAGTTGATTTCTTCACACCAAGCTGCTTACCTATTGCAGATCCAGTCTTCCTAGCCTGTTGCAGGCCTACAATATTGTTTCTGGTGTCCTTTGACAGCTCTTTGGCCTTGGCAATAGTGGAGTTTTGGAGTGCGACTGTTTGAGGTTGTGGACAGCTGTCTTTATACTGAGTTCAAACAGGGGCCATTAATACAGGTAACGAGTGGAGGACAGAGGAGCCTCTAACAGAAGAAGTTACAGGTCTGTGAGAGCCAGAAATCTGGCTTGTTTGTATGTGAACAAATGCTTATTTTGTACCATAATTTGCAAATAAATTCTTTAAAATTCTGACGTGATTTTTCTGGATATTTTCCCTATTTTGTCTCTTATAGTTGGGTATATCTGTGATGAAAAATTACAGGCCTCTCTTGTCTTTTAAGTGGGAGAACTTGCACAATTGGTGGCTGACTACATACTTTTTTGCCCATGTAAGCAGAACATCACTGACGCTGAATCCAGCAGAGTGATGATGGTGGGACAGTTCAGAGGTAGAAATAAATCCATTATAGGACATGCAGTGAGACAGCTAACTAACATGTAGGCAGTGTTGGGAAGGTTACTTTTAAAATGTATTCCATTACAGAATACTGAATACATGCCCCAAAATGTATTCTGTAACGTATTCCGTTACGTTACTCAATGAGAGTAACGTATTCTGAATACTTTGGATTACTTAATATATTATCGTGCTGTTTACAACTACATGAATGTCCTATTGCTGTGATTTATTACTGTTACTGAAGGTCCGAACCGTAGTAAAGGGACCTCTGGCTAATACGGTGGGTTCCGTGTCGGGCTCGTAGCCGAAAAATAGCTTTACTTTGTTGTCTGGGTCAACTTTGCTTGCCAGAGACAGAGAGAGGCGTTGAAAGGCTCCAACAGAACTTATTGTTTTGGAGGAAAACACGAACACAGTGTACAGTTGAGTCTTAATAGCTTACTTACAGCTGGGCTCGTCAGGCACTCTTCTTGGCTGCAGTGGTTATTATTATATTTACATGCTTCCAGCTCCCGTTTCTGCTCGATGACAGCTCGGACTTTTCCTTTCTCTCCCTCCCTCACTCACAGACACATAACGTGTATGGCAGTCCATTCTCGCTGCAGCACGGACTACACTGCCCATCAGGCTACATTCTTTAGGGCCATGCCTGTAGCATTCTGCCTTTTAGCTTAGCACAACAACAACAACAAAAAAGCGCTCTCTCACCCAGGAAACACGCAGAGAGAGAGCGTCACCCTGTAACCATGGCAACCGTAACGCTGCCGCCTGGAACAACAGAACGTAGCTGTCAAACAAACCCAAACAGTCCTGACCCGCGACAATATGAAACAGGAAAGTACCGCCGTGTAATCCATTTATTTCAACAAAGTAACTGTATTCTGAATACCACCTTTTTAAACGGTAACTGTAACGGAATACAGTTACTCATATTTTGTATTCTAAATACGTAACGGCGGTACATGTATTCCGTTACTCCCCAACACTGCATGTAGGTATATCAATGTAGTTGCCCCTCACTGAGGCTGGTTCTGCTGGAGGTTTCTTCCTGTTTAAAGGGAGTTTTTCTTTTCCCCTGGCACTGCTTCACAATAACAAAATAAAGTAAGAATAGAAGTAGATTTGTTTCTAATGCAGGACTTTGTGTCTGTATGTAGTATTCCCGTACTGCAGTGAAGGATCAGAGTACTTCTGCTGCTGTTCAGCTTTACCTGGTAACTGATGACTCAGTTGCTTCTGATTGGCTGCTTGCTGCATTAATCAGCTCTAAATATTTATTTATGTATTTTTTCAGACTTTGTGTGTGGACAGGTAATTATTATTAATGTGACTCAAACCTGCAGGCTCCACTCAGACTGTCAGACTGGTTAAACTGGTTAAACTGGTTTGGGACATTCCAGCCTTAAACTCTGACTCTGACTGAGTGTGGATCCAGCAGGGGGCGTCTGACTCTGTTTGCCTCTGTTGCTGTTCACATACATATGGGTCATTAGGGGTGGGTTTTTATAATCGATTTATCGATTAAAATCGATTCTGGCTTGGAAAACATAAAATCGATTCATTAAAATCCAGAATCGATTTTTTAATATAAATTTATTTTACCCGAAATGCCAGAATCTCTAGTGAAATCTCACAAAATTTCAACAACCACCAAACAGCTAAGACAGTAAATGAGAGCAGGAACACGGATTCTGCACAAAGATGTAAACACACAGCGCGGATCAGAATCAGTGACATCTCGCCTTTCTCACCTGACGGCACGAACACGGTCGGGCTGAAAGCCGACAGCTCGCTGAGTCTGATCTGTCGGCGGGTCCGCGCTTTTATTCACGCCGTTTTTGCGCTGATTCTAAAGCTGTTAGTTTGATCTCTGTCCAAACAATATTGACTGAACCAGCAGCAAAAGAAGATCCAAACTACGCTTCACATAAACATCGTCACTCTGACTTTTACTGTTTTGCTTCCACCACGATGCACAGCGCTCTCTCTCTCTCTCTCTCTCTGTTTCCCGTCTAAAAATCGTTTTCTGCATTATTCACTTGCTTGTTACGCACAAGTCTACCGTTGTTTACAGCGCTGTCGGCTGTTGTTTTTTTTTGTTCCTTTTACATTCTTCCGAAAAGAAAACCTAATTTCTGCCGTTCAATACTGAACAAATTTAAACTTTTTAAAATTATGCAAAATGCGAAACGCTCAGCCGTGTCTCTAATAAAACCGCTGTTGATTAATTAGTTTCTTTCGTTTTTGATGTAGCCTACTGCAGAATATTTTTTATAAAATCCCAGGCCAGGAAAATCACCTTCATGTTTTTCTGTGTTTTATCTTTAACTACTTTGACACTTTGCTGTGACGCTCACACCTTTCATAAGTCTTGCGTGTGTCAGCTTCCTTTTTATTGATACAACAATATGTAAATGTACTGATCTGAATTATAATATTTCTGACTGTCAAAAGTTCCCAGATTCAAATCGAATTGAATCGAATCGAATCGAATTAAATCGAATCGTGGATCGAATCGATTCGGGACCTTGTGAATCGGAATTGAATCGATTCTAGAAATCAGTGACGATACCCAGCCCTATGGGTCATATGATTGTTGGGTTTTTCTCTGTATTTATTATTGTACGATCTACTGTACAATATAAAGCGCCTTGAGGCGACTTTTGTTGTGATTTGGCGCTATATAAATAAAATTGAATTGAATTGAATTGAATACAGTCTTCTGCCTGTAGTAACAGCTGACACATCAGGAGCTGCTTTTTTGATTGGCTGCTGGCTGAACAGGAAGTGAAAGCACAGAGAGAGCGGGGACTTTCTGAGAGTTCAGGTGACCGATGGTAAACCTCAGAGACGCTGCTGCTGTTTACATCATGTGACTCAGTTCTCAAACACAGATGCCTAAAAGTCTGAGCTTCATGAAGCTCGCTGTTCTCTGAAACTGCAGCCAGTCTGACCTCCGAACTTTTAACAACTGTTCAACTCTGGGTCCTCAAAATCAGTGAAAAGCAAAAAACTTCAGCCAGAACTGAACCCAAAATCCAACACGTGTGTGATAATCTCAGACTTTAGTCATAGAGACATAAAGAGTTAAATACTATGACATCTCTGAACCTGCACAGTCTGTAACTGGATCAAACAGAAGAGGATATAAAGCTGCTGTAGGACCTCTGGATACAAAAAAAACTTGAAAAAGGAACTGAAAAGGAAGTCGTCAGTGGAAAGAGGCTAAAGTTGGCTCCACTTCCACTTCTCCATCCACCCAAACATCCATCTATCATCCATACATCCACCGTTTTGCTTTCTGATTAAAAGCCTGTTATGTTCTTTAGTCACAATAAAACCATGATGTTTTACATTGAAAGATAAGATAAAACTTTATTAATCCCTCGGGTGGGTTCCTCTGGGAAATTCGGTTTCCAAGAAAGCACAACACTGATAGAAGTTACAGAGTTACAGAATATTATATCTATATACACATATATAAATACAGAGACACATATAAATAAATATACAAAGGGGATAAATAGAATAAATATGAATAAAAATAAAAATACAAGTGAAATCGCACATTTCAAGTATTGAGGTCTTTTGCACTGTTGACTATTAACAAAAGTATTGCACAAAAAGTATTGCACAGTGAAGTGAAAAGGCACTACAGCTTCGTTGTTCCCCCCTCCTTTGTCCTCCTGTCTCCCCTCCCTCTCCCCTCCAGCGAGGAGTTAAACAGTCTGATGTCATGTGGGACAAAGGAGTTTTTAAGTCTGCTGGTTCTTGTCTTAGGGAGAAGCAACCTGTCACTGAACAGACTCCTCTGGTTGCTTATGGCCGTGTGCAGAGGATGCCCAGCATTGTCCATAATTTCCAGCAGTTTCTTTAGTGTCCTTTTCTCTGCCACTGACACCAGAGTGTCCAGCTTCATGCCGACCACAGAGCCTTCCTGATTAGTTTCTCCAGCCTGGATGAGTCCTTCTTTGCTGTGCTGCTCCCCCAGCACACCACAGCATAGAACAGTACTCCAGCAACCACTGACTGGTAAAACATCCTCAGGAGCTTCCTGCAGATGTTAAAAGACATCAGCCTCCTGAGGAAGTACAGTCGGCTTTGGGCTTTTTTATACAGGTGCTCTGTGTTGCATGACCAGTCCAGTTTGTTGTCCACCCACAGCCCGAGGTACTTGTATTTGTTGACCACCTCCACCTCCTCTCCCTCTATCTGAACCGGCAGTGGACCTGCTCTGGACCTCCCGAAGTCCACAACCAGTTCCTTGGTCTTTGAGGTGTTGAGTTGCAGGTGGTTTGTGTGACTCCATGCGACAAAGTTCCTCACCAGACTTCTGTAGTCCTCTTCCTGATCATCCCAGATACACCCCATGATGGCTGTGTCGTCTGCAAACTTCTGAATATGGCATAATTCAGAGTTATAGCAGAAGTCAGAGGTGTACAGGGTGAAGAGCAGAGGGGACAGCACAGTTCCCTGTGGTGCTCCTGTGATGCTGACCACAGTGTCCGACATGATGTCCTTCAGCCTGACGTACTGTGGTCTGTCAGTGAGGTAGTCGGAGATCCAAGAGACCAGGCAGGGGTCCACCTCCATCCTGTTCAGTTTTTCCTGGAGCAGACAGGGCCGGATGATATTAAAGGCACTGGAAAAGTCAAGAAACAGGATCCTGACCTTCCAGGTGTGAGTGAGCTCTGTGTAGGAGGTACAGGATGGCATCCTCCACTCCGACATCCGCCTTGTATGCGAACTGTAGTGGGTCCTGCACTCAGAAAAATTATGGTTCTTAAATGGTTCTTCAGATGTCTTCATGGTTTTTTAAAGAACCATCATATGTCAAAGAACCTTTTTATTTTGTAGATGGTTCTTCAGCTATTACAAATGGTTCTTTAAAGAACAAAAGGTTCTTCATCCTTAGCTATCTGAGTTTGATGGTGTAAAATGGCATAAATATTTATTCACTATAATGAGGCTGTGAATTAGTTTTGTGTTTTGTTTGTGTGCATGTGTGTGCGAAGGGGGAGGGCGGGTTACCTGGCAATTACCTTTTAAGAGCAGATGGTAGGAAACTGAATATTCAAATAAAAGTTAGAAATACTTGCTTAAAAATATACCGATGGCAGGGGTGGGGGCCAAAGCCTAAAGACCCTACCCCCCCCACACCCCCAACCCCGCAAACCCACTGATCACAAATAATGTGGTAATAGAATATGGAATTTATTATTAAGATGTTTATGAATATGGTGAGTTAACAAACAGTAGACACAATACACACATCCAAATACTGTACTTCAGTTTTAAATTTTAATAAAGTATTACTATTTTCTGCTTCAAGGTATTACTTTTGAGATTATTATATATATTAGAAAATATAGCATAATGAAAATACTAGTTATTGTAAACTTTAAAAACCACCCAGCAGTATGTAAAGTCAAATTATAAAATACAAGTAAATAACAATTGCACAACAGAATCTCAGTGTAATGAACATACTTATGTGTTCATTACCGACACACTTAGTTTTGACAAAGCACACTGCTTAGGTAAATGATCTCAGTAGTTGTTTATCACTGAGCAATTTGTGTTTCGAGCCAAATAAATGACAGTGAGAGAGAGAGAGAGAGAGAGAGTCAATCGTTGGGTTGCGCATGCGCAGACAGATTGCGCGACCGGCGGGCCTTGAACATTTTAAGGGAAAAAACTGTTTCTCACGGACGGTGACAGCGAAACGGATAACAGTCTTGAGTACCTGCTGGTCTTTGAAGCTCTGGATTCTGGGACTGTTGGAAAAGGTAAAACATTTTCATTAAAACCTTTTTACTGTTTTGTTTTTGTTACTCGTCATTGTAGCTTGCTGTTAATGCTGTGCTAACAATAACAGTTAGCTATGTTAGCTTCGTTAGCCGTTGACGTTAACGCAATTTAGTATCCCGTATACAGAAACTGTTTTCCTAACAAAACCACTGTTATAATTAAGTGAAGGTGCTCCCAACTAATTGGCTTCTAAAATATGCGGTTCTATTGCGTGCTGCGTACATAACGTAATGTCAGCCAGACTGATTAAAATTTATAATATTGTTAATGTCACTAAAATGGCGCCTGAAGCCTGTTGTGACATGAGCTCTGTGTCTGCTCTAGAAACTCTGAAATTCAGTAGATCTGAGCCGTACATTAAATACTCACATCAGCCTGTACTTTGCATTCTGTAAGAGCTGTATAAAACACAGCAATGCATAAGTGTTTTGAATGAATAGAAATGTGACACATTAGAAGATGTGTCTGTGACTGTTCCTGTGTAACTAATTTTCGGACTAGTTGACAAGTTATGCTCCGGTCATTTGATGTTACCAAGATAGATGTCCTTTTGTAATATAGTTAAATTTTCTTTGTACATTTCATTTATCCATCATCATACATTAAGCCAAGAAGAGGTCATTATACTAACGAGGTATCAACACTGGGCCGAAATTCAGCACGTGGTTAAAGTTTGTAATCCAGCCAGGGTGTAAACATCACTCAGCAGCCAGTCGAAGAGATGAAGCAGGTAGCATCAACACATATATCTACTCTACCCAGCTTTAATCACAAGAGCACCTCTGACCGAAAAGCTGTAGATTTTTCTTGTTTGCACAAATTAATTCAGATTCACACTAATTCTGTTCACAGCTCCAACAAAATGAGGAAGAGGAGGGGGAGAAAAACAATTAGATTGAATTACAATTGGATGGAAGTCGAGGACAAGGAGAAGGAAGCTTAGGATGAGGAGGAAGAAACGCAGCAGGAGCATCTTTGGGGATCTCTATGATGTCATTGAGGTTTGTTTCATTAATATTGTCCTCTCACAAAGAAAGATGACTTGTTTTAGTTCACCTGCTTCCTGTATTAAATAGTGATTTGCAAAACGTTGTGGAAAACCACAGAGCAGGCACGTATAGTGCATCTGCAGGTAAATAAACATCAAATCTCTAAGACTAAAATCTGAATTATACTTTTAGTCGTAAGAACATATGTTGTATATTTATCACCCTTATGATAAAACCCATGTCAGCCATTGGTTTATGGACTTTGGAATAGCAATAAAGCAAATGTTGAGGCTTCTAAATACAATGTTTTTTGTGAGCCTTTTGGGACCATATTAGGACGAGGGATCAGAATCTGGAGTCGTGCACACTACTGTTTCATTTAGCGTGTATCCATAAGATTTGTACAGCAGATCCAAGTTGTGCCTTGAAAACAGGAAAGTCATCTGCATAGAGGAGAACTTTAATAGCAGGCTTGTGTTAAGGTTCAAAAATATTGAGAGAGGGATCTAAAAATAACACAGATCCAGCCTGGTGTACTTAGACGGCATTTTAATAAACACATGTGTGAGCCCGACCGCTGTGCAGATTTCAGCGTCGAACTACACTTACAATCATTAGACAAGGTTTTATAGGAGTAGGACAACAAAGCATACGTCACTCCAAAACCACAAATGTTCTGTCAACAACTTTTAACATAGTTTTAAAAGGAACATTGTCTTCGGGTCGGTGCTTCCCCTCAGCTCGTCTTCGCTGTCGCTCGCCCCCTTATCTTCCCGAACATCAGGTGCACTTCCTGTAACAGACTACCACGTACGCCTCGACTTTGCAGTTAGACTCATTTAGGTAAGAGTTTATATCTGTGTGTGGGTGCACGTGCAGGGCACGTGCATGCTGTGTACTGTGTATGTGTCATGACCTCTCCTGCACCCCAGCTTCACCTCACACCTCTGTCATAGCCAGGCATAAGGCCTGAGCTCATACAGCTAAACTATGAGTGACATTTGGGCTAAATGTCACACTCCAATGATGATCTCAGATCTGCCAATATGTTTGCTCCTCCTAATATAGTCTAAAAGCCACCCCAAACAAAACAATTTGAACTTTCCCCTATCAGTGATCCCTCTAAGTGTGTGTGTTAATCAACGATACATGCATAATAACACCCTGCTCTTAACTTGCAGTTAAACTCTGGTTTCAGTTTCACTTCTGCAAAAGCCTGCAACTTCAAACACATGTAACTTCCTGTCCCTGCAGTCTACACAGAAACCTTTAAGATTATCGAAGCATTATTAAAGCATTTAAAATTATAGATTCAACTCAACAGTTCGAAGTGGTTATAACTGGACCTGTAATAAAGACTGATATAATACCAATATATTTGAACATCTGAATGCATCTGGGCAAGCAACATCACTATTAATACTGAAATGATAATGATGATTATAGAGATAGCAGCAAATAATAGCAGGAAAATATTTCTATTCTCCACACTTGTACAAAGTGAGGCTTTGTGCTCACATTTGCTGCAAACTCTTGTTTTAATTCTGTTACCCTGTTTTGATGCTGAATTGAGTTGAAATCAGGGAAGAACTGGACTTGTTTTTTATAATGTGTTCTCGTGAATTAATTGTGTATCGCATACATTTGATTTGACTTTCTGCGAGACAACAGTCGTCCGCTGGCCAAAAAAGTTTTCCAAATACCTCCACATTATCAAGTCTGGATTTAGAAAAGAATAGCAAAAAAATCTGCACCTCCTGCTTCACATGCAATTTCTGTTTGTGTGTTCAGAGGCGGCGGCGAGAGGGGAGACCTCGGCTCATCCAGCTGGAGAGCCTGACCAGGAGTCGTCGAACATTAACTCGGCTCTTCCAGGGCCCCCTGCAGACTCGGCTGCTGGCAACAGCGAGGGATGATGTGAACGCCAAACAGGAGTCCATCACAGGTCGACTGCAGGTATGCGAGTCAGACCTTCTGAGGAGGGTTTCACTTTTCTCTCTTCTTTATAATCGACCCTTGTTTTCTCTCTCTCAGCGCCTCGTCTCAGAGTGGGAAGGATTTGAAGCACAAAGGGAGGAGCTTGTCGTTTGGTTGGCTGATATGGATGTCCACCTGAGTGAGGTTGACCAGCTGTCAGGAAACACCTGTGAAAAACTGAAACAACTGCAGGTGTGGGCTTGTTTTGATATGACATATATTTGATATGACACATACGTCAGAGACGTTATCCTAAACTGGACTAACAAAGAACCAGGAGTCCAACTAGGGCTGCTCAGTTAATCGAATTTTAATCTCGATTACGATCTGGGCTTTCAACGATTATTAAAAATGACTGAGCCGATTATTAGCACCTCCCTCGTGCTTTACTCTCGCGCTGCTCCGTGTGGCAAATCGAGCGCACCTCTCTGCGATTCGAACACGTCATAACAATTAAGAGGACCCGAGGGAAGCTAAGCAGAAGTTATTTGGAGAGGAGAGGATAATGGCTGCTGAAGAGAGAATGCCGCTGGTTGAAAAGAGAGAGAAAACAACTTCAGTGGTGTGGAAATATTATGGGTTCGCGGAGTCAGACGTGGATTAAGTAGACATAGTGTGTAAACTTTGCTACGGTGTCGTAGCTGAACCACAGAGCAACACTACAAATTTATTCAAACATTTGAAGACCGCTCACAAAGTGACGATCAAACAATGAAGGAGCAGCAACTTTAGTTTACATACCTCAATGTCAGTTTGATGCAATTGTGCATTGTGTGGCTACACAGCTTGCCTTGATGTTTGGTTATTTGTATGCATAAATATTATGCAGTATATTGAAGTTCACTAAACATTAATCTTTACATTTTTCATTTATTTTTTATATTGCAAACATTTGCACTGTTATCAGTATTTGCACACTATTTTATATTATTTTTTGACAAGCTTTAAAGCCATTATTCAATACATTGTTATTGTTAAATAAATATCGTCAAATAATCGAGATCTCAATTTCAGTGAAAATAATCGTGATTATCATTTTTGCCATAATCGAGCAGCCCTAAGTCTAACATTAAACTTACCTTACATAAGGTAAGGCTGAAGTTCATTGATAATTTTATTCAAAAACTTGTTGTTGAAATATTTTTACTGAACATGCAAACATCTGCTGATGAAAATGTCTTGATTTATTGGTCTGTTATGAAGCTATTACTATTTCTAATGTGTTTATCACTTTTTGATGTTTTATTAATTAAACAATCCATGTATTAATTGTGTTATCTTTGGATATAGTATTTATATATATATATATATATATATATATATATATATATATATATATATATATAATTATTTATTTATAGTAAAAATGTTATTACTGTTTAAATGACTAATATGTGACATGTATTAGTAGTGATGTGGTGCCTTTTTGTCTTTTGGTATACTGGTAAATGGCAATAAACCATTAATATATGTCTATGCTGTGCTCGTATTTATTTTACCCTACTTAAATTCAATTTATGATACGTTTTATTTTGAAAGATTTAAAATGGTTCTTTAAAGAACCATTCAAAAAAGGTTCTTTAAAATGGTTTTATAAAGAACCTTTTGAAGGACCTTTTTAGAAATGGTTCTTTAAGAACCATTTCTAAAAAGGTTCTTTGAAAAACCATTAAAGGTGCCCCAAAGAACCATTTCTTGATGGTTCTTTGGGGCACCTTTAAAGGTTCTTCAATGAACCACTGAAAGAAATGGTTCTTCAAAGAACCATTGTTTGAAAGGTTCTTTGTGGCACCAAAAAAGGTTCTTCTATGGCATCAGTCTAAAGAACCACTTTTGGTTCCAGTTGGCACCTTTATTTTTCTGAGTGTGGGCAAGTTGTACCTGTGGTCGGAGGAGGTTGAGGAAGAGCCGCTCTAAAGTCTTCATAAGATGTCAGTGCCACCGGTCGGAAGTCATTCAGCTCATTGGGACGGTTCCTTTTGGGGACCGGGACGATGCAGGATGTCTTCCATAGGGTGGGCACTCTCCCCAGTCTCAGGCTGAGATTGAAGACTCGTTGTAGCGGCTCCCCAAGTTCAGCAGCACACGCCTTTAGCATCCTAGGACACGCCTTGTCTCGGCCTGCTGCCTTCCTGGGGCGAAGTTTCCTCAGTTGTCTCCTGACCTGATCCACTGTGACACTGGGAGATGATTGGGAGGGAGGGGGGGGGGCTGTCATGCTGTTTAGAGAGGGGTTGGAGACGGAGGAGGGGGGGGATGTCATAGTGTCAGGGAGGGGGGGAAGGGAGGTAGGTAGGAGAGTGGGGAGAGGGCTCTGTAGTAAAGGTGAGGGTGGGGGGTTGTGGGCTGGTCAAACCTGTTGAAGAAGTTGTTGAGTTTGTTTGCCTTCTCCACAGTCCCCCCCCCACTGTGCTGTTCTTGGTGTTATGGCCTGTGATGGTTTTCACCCCATGCCAGACCTCCCTCATATTGTTCCTCTCCAACTTCAGCTCCACCTTCCTCCTGTAGGTGTCCTTTGCTTCCCTCAGGCAGCGTTTCACCTCCTGCTGTGCTGCTTTCATCTCCTCCTTCACTTTGCTCCTGAAAGCCTTCTTCTTCATGTTGAGGACAGCTTTGACTTCCTGTGTTACCCACGGTTTGTTATTAGGATAACACCGTACCGTCTTAGCAGGGGCGACCGCGTCCACACAGAAGTTGAGGTAGTCTGTCAGACAGTGTGTCGCCCCCTCTATGTCCTCACCATGTGGGCTCAGGAGCACATCCCAGTCTGTGGTGTCATAGCAGTCTCTCAGAGCTTTCTCCTTTTCTGGGGGTCCATCTCCTGATGGAGCGTGTTGTCACAGGCTGCCTTTGGACGAAGGGTGTGTATTGTGGCGGTAGGTAAACAAGGTTGTGGTCTGACTTCCCTAGTGGGGGGAGGGGGGTGGCTCTGTATGCATCTCTCACATTAGCATACAGTAGGTCAATTGTCCTGTTGCTCCTTGTGGGACACAAACTGGTGAAAAGCAGCCAGAGTAGAATCCAGAGTGGCATGGTTAAAGTCTCCAGATATAATAATGAAAGCCTCGGGGTGTTGTGTCTGCAGTCTTGCTGTAACTGTGTGTATTTTCTCACAGGCAGCTGTTGCGTCGGCCCTCGGAGGGATGTAAACACACACACAGATCACATGACTGAACTCCCGAGGTAGATAATATGGCCGCAAGCTAACAGCTAGCAGCTCCAGGTCCGAACGGCATACAGATACTTTAACGGAGACGTGTCCAGGGTTGCAGTATCTGTTGTTAATGTAGACAATGAGTCCCCCACCTCTGCTTTTCCCGCTGGCCTGTGTGTCCCTATCGCCTCTCACGGATGTGAAACAGCATAGGTCTACGTTAGCCTGTGGCGTTAGCTCGGTTAGCCACGTCTCTGTGAAGATAAACAAACTGCACTCACGGTAGAGTCGGTTATCAGAAAATGATCAGAAACAAACATCCAGCCTCTGATGATTCATCTTTATCTACAGTTTGCACTTTGTGTTCTTTCTTGTATTGAAGGCAGGATCCAAACATCGAGCTTCATATTATTCATATTTACATCTTTACTGGCTGCTGCTGTTTGCTCTTTAATCATTGATTATGTACAAATATGCTTGAAATAAATGATGAATTAGTTGTAGAGGTTGTCAGTCCTGTGTGTGCTCAGCCTCATGAAGGTGCAGTGTGTTTCCTGACCCACACTGTTTATCAGTTTGCATGTGTGGGTTTAGTTTGATAAGTTATGTATGTAGTTATTAGTTAAACTCATTTTAACACAAGTGGAGGAACAATAACGCATAAATAGAGCAGTTCAGTTCGTATCAGTGTTTATCACTATCACACATGATTGATATAAAGACGCAGAGATGAGACAAACATTAACAGGAGCTAGTACAAATATATTATTTAACTATTATATTCATACAGCAGCAGGTTCACTCAGCTTTGATAGAAACGTCCTTCAAAGAGCTGCTTGTTGCTGCTCTCTACTGAGGTTTCAACACAAGCATGTGTACTTGTACCTGACTGAAGTATGTGTGGACTTTTCAGAATCAGAATCAGAATCGTGTTTATTGGCCAAGTATATGTGCAGACAAATACAAGGAATTTGGTTCTGGTAGATGGTGGCTCTCAAGCACAGCAATGTAAAAAACACACACACACACACACACACGTCTATATATACATTACACATGCATACACATACATACACAAAGCTGTGTAAACCAACTATAAATAACTAAACTTCTATACATAAAATACAGAAATGAAATGAGGTGGAATGAATACTACAGAATGTACATAAGGTGCAGTTGCAGTCTGGCAGTGGGAGCAGTGTGACAGGTCAACTGTTTAGAAGGGAGATGGCGAGGGGAAAGAAACTGTTCCTGTGTCGGGTGGTCCTGGTCTGCAGGCTTCTGTACCGTCTGCCAGAGGGCAGCAGGTCAAAAAGTCTGTGTCCAGGGTGTGAGGGGTCTGTGATGATTTTCCCTGCCCGTTTCCTGGTTCTTGAGAGGTACAGGTCCTGGATGGAGGGCAGGGGGGCGCCGATGATCCTTTCTGCTGCCCGTACAGTCCGCTGCAGTCTGCACCTGTCCTGTTTAGTGGCTGCACCATACCAGACTGTGATGGAGGAGCACAGGACAGACTCAATGACCGCAGTGTAGAACTGGATCAGCAGCTCCTGTGGAAGACTGTACTTCCCCAGTTGTCTCAGGAAGTACATCCTCTGCTGGGTCTTTTTGAGGATGGAGTTGATGTTGGTCTCCCACTTCAGGTCCTGGGAGATGGTGGTACCCAGCAACTTGAAGATCTTCACAGTCGACACAGGGCTGTCTGATATGATGAGGGGGGGCAGAGTTGGGGGATGTCTCCTGAAGTCCACTGTCATCTCTACAGTTTTAAGCATGTTCAGCTCCAGATTGTGCTGACTGCACCAGAGTACCAGCCGCTCAACTTCCTGCCAGTATGCAGACTCATCACCATCCTGAATGAGGCCAATGACGGTGGTGTCATCTGCAAACTTTAGGAGTTTAACAGTTGAGTTCTTGGAGGTGCAGTCATTAGTGTAGAGGGAGAACAGTAGTGGTGAGAGGACACATCCTTGAGGGGCACCAATACTGAGGGACCGAGTTTCAGAGGTGATCTCCCCCAGTCTCACTTGTTGCTTTCTGTCTGTCAAGAAGCTGGTGATCCACTGACAGGTAGCTGGAGACACGCTGAGCTGGGAGAGTTTGGAAGAGAGAAGTTCAGGCACGATGGTGTTAAAAGCCGAACTAAAGTCCACAAACAGGATCCTGGCATAAGTTCCTGGGCGGTCGAGGTGTTGCAGGATGTAATGCAGCCCCATGATCACTGCATCATCCACCGACCTGTTTGCCCGGTAGGCAAACTGCAGAGGGTCCAGCTGGTGGCCTGTAATGTCCTTCAGATGGGCTAACACCAGTCGTTCGAAGGATTTCATGACCACAGACGTCAAGGCAACAGGTCTGTAGTCATTCAGTCCTGTGATGGTGGGTTTCTTGGGAACAGGGATGATGGTGGAGCGTTTGAAGCAGGAGGGAACTTCACACAGCTCCAGGGATCTGTTGAAGATGCGCGTAAAGATGGGAGCCAGCTGTTCAGCACAGGTCTTGAGGCAGGAGGGTGAGACACCGTCTGGTCCGGGGGCTTTCCTGGGCTTCTGTTTCTGAAATAGTCGGCTCACATCCTCAGTGTGTATTCTGAGTTTCAGGGAGGAGGAAAGGGGGGTGGGAGGTGTGATGGAGGTCGTTGAGTCTGGATTGGAGAGGGTGATGGTGGTCGTTGAGTCTGAAATGGGAAGGGTGATGGAGGTCGTTGAGTCTGGATTGGAGAGGGTGGTGGTGGTCATTGAGTCTGAAATGGGAAGGGTGGTGGTGGTCGTTGAGACTGGATTGGGGAGGGTGAGGGTGAAGGGGGGAGAGGTGGAAGGTGTGTTGGGGGTCAGTGTCTGAAGCAATGTCTCTGGGGAGGGGAGGGTGAGGCGTGGGAGTCTGTCCGTCTCAAACCTGCAGTAGAATGTATTTAGCTCGTTGGCCAGGTCTTTGTTTGCTTCAACAGTGGGTGGGGGGCGTCTGTAGCTGGTGATTTCCTGCAGGCCCCTCCACACTGACGCAGGGTTGCTGGCTGAGAGCCGTTCTTCCAGCTTCTGGGAGTAGATCCTTTTAGCTGCTTTCATCTCCTTGGTCAGTGTGTTCCTGGCTTGCTTGTCCAGGGCCCTGTCACCACTTCTGTAGGCGTCCTCCTTGGTCTTACGAAGATGTTGGAGTTTAGGAGTGAACCATGGTTTGTTGTTGTTGTATGTGCAAAAGGTCTTTGTTGGCACACACACGTCTTCACAAAAACTGATGTATGATGTCACAGTGTCCGTGAGCTCATCCAGGTTATCAGATGCAGCTTCAAAAACAGTCCAATCAGTGCAGTCAAAACAGTCCTGCAGTTCCTGCTTTGCTGCGTTAGTCCACTTCTTCACAGTTTTGACTACAGGCTTGGCACGTTTAAGTTTTTGCCTATAAACTGGAATAAGATGGACCATGCAGTGATCAGAATGTCCCAAAGCTGCCCGGGGCACAGAGCGATAGGCATCTTTTACAGTGGTGTAGCAGTGATCCAGTATGATGTTGTCCCTGGTGGGGCAGTCTATATGCTGTCTGTATTTAGGGAGTTCGTGGTTGAGGTTTGCTCTGTTAAAGTCCCCAAGGATAATTGTAAAGGAGTCCGGGAATTTCCTCTCCAGGGTGGTGATCTGGTCAGCCAGCTCGCACAGTGCGTTGTTCGCGTTGGCCTGAGGAGGGATGTAAACTCCGACCAGCATGAAGGAAGAAAACTCCCGCAGTGAATAAAACGGTTTACAATTGATGAAAAGACTTTCCAAGTGTGGGCTGCAGTGTTTCTGTAACACTGTGACATCAGTACACCAACCTTCATTAATGTAGAAGCAGACTCCACCACCCTTTGTTTTCCCTGAGAGCTCCGTTTCGCGGTCCGCCCGGTGAAGTTGGAAGCCCGGCAGATTTAAGACAGCGTCTGGGACCCGCTCACTGAGCCAGGTTTCAGTGAAGCAGAGGGCAGCAGAGCGTGCAAAGTCCTTGTTGGTCCGGATTAAGAGCAGTAATTCGTCAACTTTGTTTGGAAGAGAGCGGAGATTCGCGAGGTGTTTTAAGAGGAATATACACATTTATAAATCCACAGTTCACATTTATGTGTTTACAGTTGATATGATTTTGATTCATCTTCGAGAAGTTAAAGTGAACCTGAATTACTTCACTGAAAAACTCAGAGCATCATCCATATATAAAGTGAAAATAAACGTGTGTCACAGGCTCAGCTGGTTGGACTGAACTACAGTCTGCTGTATCTGCAGCACTGACCCTCCTCACATCACATAACAGTGTATGAAGAATAATCACATTTACCTTTCTGAAAATATCAAAAACCAGTCACTGCACATGTTGGTCTGACTGTGGCTCCTGTATTTACTGTAAATAGGTTTTTCTGGATGACTTAATTAGCATTTGTTTTAGGTCTTTGTTTCTTATTAAAGTGTTAAAATGATGTGAAATTTTCTGACTGCTGCTGTTTTGTGTTTTCAGATGATGAGGTTGACTGTTTGTTCCTGTCAGACAAATGTCTGTCTAAGCTGAAAAATCCATGAATGAACCAAGGACCTCCACCCTGCACCAGACTGAAGAAGGCAAACAGCTCCTGGACTCCTCAGTGAAGCTAGAAAGATCTGAACTCTAACTGTGCCGTGGTCATGTCCCAGTGCCAGGCTTCAGATCCATGGAACACACTGAGCACCAAACCAAAGCCTCCACTGAGCTTCAGTCCACCAGTGATCTAAACCCAGGACCACAGCATGAAGCACTGGCAGATGGTCCTGACTCCACCCCTCGCTGTCAGGAGTTCATCCACTATTTCAGCCTCCAGAATGAACTAAGTCTCCTTGGTGGTGGACAGCCTATGGTCTCCATCTCCAGGGAATTCAAATGGATCAGACTCCTGAAGGAAAACTGCACCTCTGCAAGTGACATCTCAAGAATATCACAGCCTCAGCTCCTCCACACCGTCCTGCAGCACCTCGCCCTCCATCTACATGACACCACAGCTGATCCCAGCCTGGTCTTCACTCCATCCTGCTTCACCCTTACCTGATGACATCATCATCAGGAACGACAGGATGAAGACAAAAAAAACCTGCTTGATAATTTCCTAAATCCACACTCTGACCTGTTTAAACCAGATGCTCTGCATCTGTTTAGGGTCCTGGAGTCTCTGAACCACCACACTCTCATCTCAGTGCAGTGTCTCAGCTGTGTGGTGGGTTGTTTCAGTCTGCTGGTCTCACACACCAAGCAGCTAATAAAGCATGATGGAACACAATGTTGCTTCTTTCTTGTAAGATTCTATAATAGAATGAAACAATAATGCCAGTTATAAATAAAGACAATACATTGAATCAATTATGAAACACTCATTTTATTTCTATTAGATCTATAAATGCTGATGAAAGTTGGGCAGCACGCTAACGTCCTTACTCCACTCTGTACGCTCGTATGGGTCTGACCCTTTCACTCCTTTGAGTTTTTCCTCGTACTTTTTTTTTTGCCTCTTCGTCACGTCTGTCTTTGTACGGACCTGCCGTGTTCTCCCTCGTTTTGTACATAACTGTTTTTGGGGCAAATAAAATGCAAGTAGGGATTAAAACCGCAGAATTAATGATTACCGGTGCTGGAAATACTCGCGCTTGATGCAGTGTTTTGATTTTGTTGCCAGTCCTATGCACAATGCGATGCATGAAAGTCACGTGGTCTGTCAATCGGGAGGGGGCGTGGTCACGATTTTGGGTCGAGCCGCCATCTTAGTAGGCCAAACAAAGGGCTACAGGAGCAAACGCACACGGAAACATCAGCTGTGGCTCGTACTTGCTGTGTTGTCCGTTGTTAGATCGCACGATCGGGAAGGGAATAAGCTGGAAAATGGGTCTGTTTTTACCGTCTCCCCTCCTGGAAGCAACGCGAGGGATCTCATGTATGTTACCAAACAAAGACGTCAGGCTTGGATAGCAGCAGTGAGACGAGCTGATATCCAGCTCTCTGCCATCATTTTTTTTTTTTGGTGTGCTCCCGACATTTTCATTCCGGTAAGTTCTAAAGAAATTCACATTGCTCTTTATAGGCTTTGTTGAGAATAGATTCCTTAATATAGATCAGAGTTAAAGAGAATATAGTTTGCGATTGCTTGCAACATTATAATATTGCGGTTAATGAGTGTAAGAATACAAAATAGAAAATAGGCCTGAGATGGGAACAAAGAACTGGGGTACAGGCAGGAGGACAATCAACCCCCAGGACAGTAGCAAGAGTTACTGAGGGTGAGGAGCAGACAAAGGGCAAACGGACACTACCATAAAAGGAGATGGGGGTCAGGGTGTCAGCACCCTTGGCCACTGTACTAGTGTATTTCCATTGTAGGGGTGTTTACTGTAGGGGGGAGGAGACCAGAGGTTATAACTGTAACTGTGGAGTTCTTTAGATCAGCCTTCAGCACAGGACTGAATAGGATGCATCTGTAAGAATAATGGGTAATAAAAGGATTGTGTAAAACATGGAAACATCTCAGCGTGATCTCTACCAGGACCAAAAGAATCGCAGAGACCGTAGAAATTAGAGCAAACATCCTAATGTGTGATGCAGCAGAACTGTTCTGTTTATGGAGTAGCTTATCGGTGACAACTCCAGAGTAGCAAGTGGAGTTTGCCTTTTTTGCAGATGGTGTGTTTATGTTTTCATCTAGAGCAAATTTTGGAGGCAGCTGCTGAGGAGAAGTCAATGTTATGCAACCTCTGTGCAACACAGTGTGTTTGTTTTGATTCATGGCCTTCTAACATGGCACCAGGATCCCACAATGCACTGCGGCGTGACGTCAACTCCAAAGCCCTATAATCCATAATGTAAATATAATATGGCCAATATTATATTTATTATATTAATCATTATTAGTTATTACAGCAGTGAACTTGAACTCTGTGTCTAATACTGAGCTTCAGTAAAGATTCAGGTTGCATTTATTTATATTTCCTATCACCTTAAATCTTCACTCAAAGACAAGTATCTCTGACAGTGTATATACAGATGTATTATATATAAGAGACAAACATTGTTCTTTTAATATGTTGGCATTACTAAATTTGGCTCAATGCTTACATATATGTGTAAAAAGAAAATGTACGAGCTGTGATAACTGTTTCTGATAGAATGAAGATCAGACTGATATATGAAATATTCCTTTATTGGGTGAGAAAATCAGAGCATGTCATAACTGCTTTAAGTCATACAGAATAGATATCAGAGCCTTAAACAGGCTGACTTCTGCTAAATGGGTCAAACTGGGAAGAAAGTCTACAAACACATAACATCCTTATAGAATATGATGTAACACTATAGATCAACTTAGCTCAGAATATATAAAGCATATAAACAATTACAGCAATATGATGCAACAAACACAGCAGTGCTACTAATCCAAAATACTCAAAGCTTCATAGAACTGAAACAAACATTTATTTTTAGCTCCATTCTGCTGCTGATACATACTTTAGGTTTCTGAATATTAAACTTGTTGCTGCCTTTCATAGTGTGTAACTTGAAGGCCCTGAGTACTTTCTCCCACACTGAAAACACTGGGATGATAACATTATTTGAACATTACCTAATAAGACTGATTCAGGACAGACAATTAGTTATGTTAAACTTTCCTAGCAGTCCTTCACAAACAGGGAACAGTCTGTCTATTCTCTCCATCTGTCAGCTGCTGCTGGCTCTTCCTCCTCCTCTTCCTCACACACTGCTGAGTTTGTCCTGGTGGATCATCAGGGTGCAAAGCCTCACAGATGATGTGCAGCAGTGGGTCCCTCAGTCTGTCCTCACTCTGGACACTTGCAGTCGTCACACATGGAAATCAAATGTGTGATAAGCTGCAGGATTCAAACACAAGTGTAACTTATAAATACATGTTCATACTTTTATTCCACAATCAGAGAGAAAGAAACAGAGAGAGAGTGCAGGACAGACAGACAGGTGACAGTCTCAGGTGTACACACTGCTACAAAACAGCACAAGAGAAGGAGGATTTAGTGTTTGTGTTATTACGAGTGCGAAACAAGAAGAGTTCCAGATGGTCCAGTGGACACATGTGTGACTCCTGTGATTAAAGCATCTTTCTTTCAGCTTAACGAGTGAACCGTCAGCTCGTTCAAACACACGTTAAAGTCCGTTTGGCTCGACACCACCGAACAGAGGCAGCAATATAACATAGCTAACATTAACAGTGCAGTGAATCCTGCTTGTGCCGTCACATTCAGGACTGCAAACCGAGCAGCATCACTGACTTTCAGCTTGTTGTGTTTGTGGATATATGACTGACTTTAATTATCCATAAAATCATCACATTCTCTGTAAGATTAAGGTCAACTATTGTATTATTATATTTTAAAGGCTTTAAAACCAAGTAAACGCTGAAAGTACAAACATCACTAATGTCACATAACTTTGCCGACATGTGGCCAACAGTCATGTTTTAATGTTCTTAAACATTCGCACATAAATAAGTGACGTAATATTCAGTACTTACTTTTGACAGTTTACTCTTCGGCTGCCCTGCTTTAGCCATTTGCGGCAAAACTATCCACACCCACCGCCACGCTATGAATTGTGGGATTAAATGGGACCAACCGGACCATGCTTGAAATTTGGGGAAATCGACGGCACATTTGGAGTACACTTCGGATTGGGACAGCCGTCGTTGCATCGCTGTGACGTAATCGGTCTCAAAATGCGTACTCGAAGTGTGCAGTCTCTGAATTGGGACACAGCCAATGATTTGAGATGGAATGACTCACCTGTCACACCTGCACAGGTGAGCTGTGTGACAGCAAAGAGCTGATTGGCTGATAAACAGCAGAGGAAACAGGAAACACTTTAAACTCCTCCCCAGCTCTAACTCAGCTGCTCCTCTGACAGCAGGTTAACTACTGAACCATCTGATCAATAATTTATCTCTGAAACCTGATCAGATTATTGTAAAGGTGTCAAACATAAGGCCTGAGGCCAGAATCGGCCTGGCAAAGACTCTGATCTGGCCTGCTGGATGGATCTACAACAGGTGCAAAGTTTTTGTGTCTGTAAAAGTTTCCTGCTGACAAACACAGCTGTGACTCTCACTGTCACAGTAACACATGAACTCAGGTGTGTGTTTTAAACTGTAAACTATTTAAATAAGAAATAAATTCATATTTTACAGTGTTTCTAAACAAACTGAATCATTTTATTAAAATAAAGTTTTTTAAAATCCTCAGAGTGGAAACTGATCAGGCTGAACTTTATTTTGAAGAGTCTATAAATATTGATTATTGATCGGTGCTGTCTGTCAGATCATGTTCACCTTCAGCTGCTGTCTGCCTGGACACTGATGACATCATGAGCTGTGAGCTCTGTGACTGGCTGCTCTGTGTTAGAGCTCAGCTGCACTTTCAGTCAGTCACTCAGAGACTCTCACACACTGTGAGGTTCACACACACACACACTCACAGTTTAACTGTCAGAGAGCTGCTGATGAAGATGAAGGAGCTGCTCCTCTTCCTCTCCTGTGTCCTCTGTGTCTCTGCTGACGGTGAGTTTCTCTCTGTAAACAGCAGGTTATTGATCAGGTTATTGATCACGTCATTGATCAGTGTTTGATGTGTTTCAGCTCAGCACAGTGACATTAATATCGCTGGCTGTTCAGACTCTGATGGAGAGTACATGTATGGACTGGATGGTGAAGAGATTGCCTACGCAGACTTCAACAAAAAGGAGATGATCTACCCTCAGCCTCCTTTCATTGATCCTATGAGTTATGTGGAAGGAACTTATGAACAAGCGGTGGGTGAGCAACAGATCTGCAAACAGAACCTGCAGGCTGCTCGTAAAGTGATGAAGGACTACCCTCTAGAACACGGTGAGTACAAACATGTAACACCTGTCTCACCTCACCTGTGTTTACCTGCACACTCTGTAGAGTAACACACTGATGACATCATCAGCGTTAGTAATCAGTCCAATCAAACACACGCAGCTTCAAACTGATTAAATATATGAAATAATTCCACCTTAAACACATTCAGACTGATCATGTGTACAGAAACCCAACACTGACATATTTATATTTGTGTTTATGATTCACATCACATTTTATTGATATTTTTCCTCCTTTTACTTCCTTTAAAGCTGAACTGAGTCTGTCTGTGTTCCTCTGTCTGTAGTTTAACTTCATGATTCTGACCTCACACTAGTTTCTCTCACACAGACAACAATGACATCATCTGAGTGAACACCTGAACTTTTTATTGATGTTTATTAATAAATAAAATCACCTGCTGAGCTCTGATCCTCTGCCTGATGTGTTTGTGCACAGATGCTCCTTCAGCTGTGATGATCTACACCAGAGATGAGGTGGAGTTTGGACAGGAGAACACTCTGATCTGTCATGTGACTGGTTTCTATCCTGCTCCTGTCAACGTCTCCTGGACCAAGAACGAGCAGAAGGTCACAGGATCCAGCATCAACGTTCCCTATCCCAACAAAGATGGGACCTTCACCCAGATCTCCAGACTGCAGTTCACCCCACAGCTGGGAGACATGTACAGTTGCACAGTGAAACATCTGGCCCTGACACAACCACTGACCAAGATCTATGGTGAGAAAACTTTATTTAAACACAGAACAGTGACAGAGATACAGAGGTGAAGACTGAGCCCAGTGTTCATCAGAGCAGCTGGGTCTGATCTGAGCTGACAGTTTGTCTCCAGGTGTGATGTTCATGTCTCTCTGTGTGTTTGTGTCTCCAGATGTGCAGGCGTCTGGTCAGTCTGATCCAGGTGTTGGACCTGCAGCGTTCTGTGGAGTGGGTCTGACTGTGGGTCTGCTCGGTGTGGCTGCTGGAACCTTCTTCCTCATCAAAGGAAACGAGTGCAGCTGATTGGCTGACAGTCATGATGTCATCAACATTATATAATGAGCTCATAATCAGTGTGGCTGTGCAGAGTTCACCTGTAATGAACATCAGATTCCTCTGTCCTGTTTGCTTCTTGTTTACCTGCTTCACCTGCTTTAATTTAATCACCTGTATGAGCTGTTTTGCCTGTCATCATGTGTGTCAATAAAGTTTACCTATGAATTCAAACTAAAGCTACTTTCAGCCGCTCTCCCCCCACAGCTCCACATGTTTGATCCAGCAGATGTAACCTGGACTCTGTTCCTGCCACAAAAACAAAGAAAATAAAAGTCAAATTAATGTTGCTGAAATCAGTTTTATCTGAACTCAGGTGATCTCAGTGTGTTCATAAACTGCTATAATGAGTCCTTGTTTATCAAACTGTGTTTCAGTTTGTTATGTATCAATAAAAACGTGGGTAATAAACACAAGTCTGTGTGAGATTGTTCTTTGTGTGTCTTTACAAATATTCTTGGATCCATTTCACTCTGTGTGGTTTGAGTCAGGAGTGTCTGAGTGGGTTTTTAGGTTCTGCATCCTGTTCATAATCATGTGACTTCATTGGTCAGAAAAAATTACTGAATTCCAGCTTTTAAGGAAGATTTCAGCTCAAACACGCAAACAGTTTAATGCAGGAATCCCTGTGTGTGTGTGTTGTGTCAGACTGAGCTGTAACTCATCCTTGTGTTTAACAGCAGAGATTCACTGACTGATCATAACGCAAAACAAAGATGTAAAACTACATATGTGATGGAGACTCTGCTGATTCAGACGGCTGAAAGAAAAATCAATGAATAGTTTACAGAAATGAATCAAACATGTTTTAATATCTGACATTTAATGATTGAAACAACATTTATATTTGTTCTGAAAACTATCTCAAGATGTCATTTTCCTCGTCAATGATCTGATAACTAACACATCTATGAGCTGAAACGTGCTATTAGAGGCTGGCTGTGAAGATTTTGTATCTCTGAACAGGAATTTGTCTGCATGAATATCTAAACAGAAAATGTGAATTACAAACATTTAAAATTGATTTGAACCCTAACTCTGAATGTAACACAGTGAAATGTGATTCAGCTGCTCTGAAGCCTGAAATAATAAATCTGTAAATGATGAAATCACACTTCACATTAATTAGAAAACAAGCCTGATTTCATGTTTGAGACGTATTTTAATCATATCTATGAGGTCTGTGCCGTCCACACAGAAGAATGTCAGAGCTCCACGGAAATGTTTCACAATAAGAGTGTTTCTGTCCTTTTAGGCTGAAAGAGACACAGGAAGTGTGAGTATAAACAGTGTGATGCAGTAAATTCAACTGATCAAAAGTACTGAAAGTGACTGGATTGTTTTATTGATTATTAAACAGGAGGAAATTATTACAGCAGTGCTGTCGTCAGTGGTTGATTTAATGTGTTGGCAGATAATTAGATTCCTCCATGAGTGGAATATAAATGTAAACACAAGGTTTTGAGTGCAGCAGAGAGAAAACGTGCTGATGACATCACAGAGTGCTGCTCTCTGCTTTTAAAGCTTTAATGGACTCTAACTCACACAGGATGATGAAGAGTGTGAGCTGTGAGCTAGTCTCACAGAGTTCTTCCTGGTAACAGCTGACGCTGTG
This sequence comes from Oreochromis aureus, assembly GCF_013358895.1. Lineage (NCBI taxonomy): Eukaryota > Metazoa > Chordata > Actinopteri > Cichliformes > Cichlidae > Oreochromis > Oreochromis aureus. The sequence goes on along the minus strand of NC_052944.1, from coordinate 133,319,992 downwards.
GTCATGTGACCTGTCCTCTGTTTTTAGAGCAGCTCTCAGTCAGACTGAGTCAGTTTGTCAGGAGAACTCAGGAACATGGCTTCATCCTTCCTCTGCCTCAGCCTCCTCTTCATCAGCCTCAGCACAGCAGGTACCATTAATACACTCATAAATGATCATTAATACACTGATCAATACTCTGATCAATGATGTGATGAGTCCACAGTCTGATGTTCTGTGTGGTTCTGTTTGTTCTCAGGTGGATTCATGATGTATTCGGTGGATCGCTGTAACTTTAACTCCTCTGAGCCGCAGGACATCGAGTACATCAGGTCTTACTATTTCAGGAAGGTTGAGTTCACCCGGTTTGACAGCAGTGTGGGGAAGTATGTTGGATACACTGAGTACGGAGTGAGGAACGCAGAGGAATGGAACAAAGATCAGGGAAACCTGGCTGCAATGAGAGCTCAGAAGGAGACGTACTGCGTAAACAACATTGGTATTGACTACAGCAGCGCTCTGACTAAATCAGGTGAGTGTGCTGGTCTGTGTGACATCATCAGGTGTTCATGTTGACCTCACTCTGAATCATTTATGATGGACCCACAGCTGCAGGTCAGACTCTGATGATCAATAACTGTAATAAATCACTGACTGTGACACTCTAACCTCAGTCTGTGGCGCTCCCTGCTGGTGAAACGGGCAAACTGCAGCTGTTCATTATTACACACTGATGATATTCATTTGTTTGTTTGTTTTACTTTTTGAGCTGAAAAATCGTCCACATTTGTTTTCTAATATTTTCATATAAATATTTTTAACAGCATGAAACATCTTTACAGGTTAATAAAAAAACCTTTCATTCTTTTCTTCTAATTCATTGATTTTAAATCAGATAAAATTTAGAAACACTGATGTTTGTTTACAGCTGTCTGCAGTTTATTTATTGATTCTGATTTTCACAGCTTGTGTAGCAGCTTCACACCTGCACACATTTACAGCTCAGATCTATGAGTCAGTGTAACAGTGGAGCTATTAAATATGATGAAACAATTATAAAGTTATCATTATAACACACACACACATAAACACGACTGCTGTTATTTAATCTGTGTGTGAAGTGTCTCACTCTTTACAGCAGCTCTGCAGTAAAGTGAGCTAAAGTGCTGAAACAGCAGATCAGACAGAGCTGATGAATTCATGAATCAGCTGCTGTGCTGACAGGCTGACCTGACTGATCAGTGAAATGTAAACACACACAACCTGCAAGCTGTGTAACACGTGGTTAATAATTCATGTGTTCCAGTGTGACAGACGTTCATGTTATGAACTGCAGTCAGCTCCCAGCAGCAGCAGCTCAGAGGAACATGAGGAGAACCAGCTCAGACCTCCTGTGGAGGGGAAGCTGTCTGATAGTGCGACATCATCCTGTGTGTTCTGCTTTTGGGTTATAGATGGTTAGAAGTGCACCTAATGCAGCATGAATGTTGAACCACATGAGCAGGCTGTTTACAACAGTAACTTCCTCTCTGTAGAGTGAGATGGTGTGACCTCAGAGAAGGAAACAGGTGTGAGAGGTTTCCTCCATCAGGCTGCAGCTCTTATCTGACCCATCTGTGTGTGACTGGTTACAAATATGATCAGTTAAACAGGCAAAGCGCCCCCTGCAGGCTCTGGATGGTACAGTCTGATCAGAGTGACCCTTGGCCTCGCTCACCACCACGATCACCATCTCCTCCACCGTTGTTGTTCAGCCTACAGCTGAGCCTACAGTTGTCTATACCTACACCCAAACGTAATGAAACAGCAACCAATGTAAAACATTCATTAATCAGCTGCTGTGAGTCTTTAGCTGTAAAAAAATGTATCTAACAATAATACATCATTTGTACTTCATAGTTTCTGCTCATGAATTAAACAGTTGGATGAGCAGAAATTCAAACTGGGACCAGCTGTGGATTCAGTCCTTTAGTTTGATGTTGATATTAACCTGAGTGAATGCAGGCAGGGTTCATTTATGTGTGGATGATCTATAGTGTTAGTTTCTCATCTAGTCTCCATGTGTCAGATTTTACTTTCAAACCACAGCAGCTGATCTGCAGGAGGAACAGTTCACTGATGGTTCACACTGGTTTCACTCTGAGTCAGCACTTCACTGGATATTAATAAAAACTGATCCAGGTTCAAGTCTGGTAGATTTTCAGCACATACAGCTCTGCATTTGTTACTTTAAAATAAATGATGTTTCTCCTCACAGCTGATTCATCATCTGATGTCAGACTGGTTATATGTGACTCTACTGTTGACAGTAACTTTATTAATGCACATGGATACAATCATACTGTCTTCCAGCTAAACCCTACGTCAGACTTCACTCCACGGTAACTGCTTCCAGTCACCATCCCGCCATGTTGGTGTGCAGCGTCTATGACTTCTACCCCAGTAAGATCAAAGTGAGCTGGCACAGAAACGGAGAAGAAGTCACCTCTGATGTCACTTCCACTGAGGAGATGGCAGATGGTGATTGGTACTACCAGACCCACTCACACCTGGAGTACACACCCAGGTGAGCATCATAGTCCTTGGAAACATACTTTTAATATGAAGTCTAGACTAAAGTTTAAGATCTGAGAGTCAGTGATGTTTGTGTTGAAGGTCTGGGGAGAAGATCTCCTGTAAGGTGGAGCACGCCAGCCTGGAGAAACCTCTGATCACTGACTGGGGTAAATACCTGTCTGTATCTACACTCCTGTACACACCTGTACAAACCTACCTGTCTGACTCTCACCTGTGTGTCCTCAGACCCATCCATGCCTGAGTCGGAGAGGAACAAGCTCGCCATCGGAGCCTCAGGACTGATCCTGGGTCTGATCTTATCTCTGGCTGGATTCATCTACTACAAGAGGAAGGCCCGAGGTCAGAGCAGGACTCTCACTCACAGACCAGTTCATACCTGAAACCAGTTTAGACCAGTCTAACTCTAAAACCACATTATATGAGTCTAAAACTGGTTTGGATCTGGTTTACATCAGTATTTTTTATATAGTGATGTTTCAGGCAGGTTTAGACCAGTAGTGTTTATTTCAGAAAACTGTTAGTTACATTAATGTTTCAAACACAGGTTTTTACTGGGGTTTTTTAAGAGGACTCTCAGAGCTGGTCCAAGCTCTTAAACATGAAACTTTACTGAATCATTGCCATCGATCTCTTTGTTTTCAGAGTTTGTTGGTGACTGTGTCCTTGTCTGTTCTTCTTTCTCCAGGTCGTATCCTGGTTCCCACAAACTGAGCCTGGATCCTGGTTCTGTCTGATGTTATAAAAGCTGCTGCTTCCTGTGTTCAGACTGATGATGATGATGATGACCTCTGTCCGGACTCTGATCCAGGGCCATCTCAGTGTTGTTGATTGTTGTGGTTTCACTGGGATGGTCCTGGATCAGGTCTAATGTAGACTCTGCTGTTTGATGCTTTATGTGCACCTCTGTTGTTTAATCCATGTAATGTAACCCCTGTAATCCACGTCTCTGAATGATTTGGGTGTTTCTGCTCATCTGATTACCATAGATCCACATTTTTACTGGAGGTCATTGTTCCAAAATAAATGACTCAAACTCTCAGCTGTTTGTTTACCTGCATCCTGTTAATGTCACACTGAAGAGTTTATTGATGTCAGGGAGATGCTTCCGCACACCCTCACCCTAACCATTTTCCCAAAGGGCCACATCAGTTGGGGAAGGTGTCACCAACAGTCAGAACTTCATTATTCAAGGGATGCCAAAGATCATTTGAACTCTGGCAGATCACCAGGTTCTTTTCAACAGATCAAATATGGGAGCATCTGATTTTTATCCCCACTATATTAATTAAAACTAAGAACTCACTATCTTGGCCTAGAAATGAACAATCAGCATTCTGTGTGATGCACTTTCTGTCATCTCAAACATAACTAGAGAAAGTGAATCATTCGTGGGATTTGTGGAGTGTTTTGATGGTGGCAGATAGCGAACCACTGATCATTCTACTGAGAGATTTGGTTCTGTTGTGTGGGAGTGTTTTGAGTTGATTCTGGTCAATCGGGTGGGTTTTTCCAGCTTTGTGTTCTGGCTGTTTGCTTTTGTTTTGTGCGTCTTTATTTTATCTGAAAATCGGAAAAACTTAAAATGTAAAAAATCTGCTTTTCATAATATAAATATCATTAAATAACTTCCATTTGACTCGTAACATTTAATGTTATAAAAAGATATATTTTATTTTAAAAAATAATCTTAAAATGTTAGTCTACAAAATGTGCAGCAATTTAATGTATTTATTCTCTTTAGCTGATAGTTTGTGGAGCCATAACTGCATCTCTACCAGTTTCTCTGCACTCCAGCCTCCTCTCTGCCATGTGAAGGGATTTTCCTTAAGGCAGGAGAAATGATCTCCACGAAAAGGAACAGGTTCGGCCATCGCACAGTGGGACAAATTCTCTTCTTAAATAAAAATGAAAAGGGTTTCCTTAAATGCATCATGTTATTAATTTGCAAGTTCATGAGCATTTTCCATTTCAAAATCAATTCTACCCCCAGGTCAAAAATATGTAAGTTTCCCTAATATAATATTATTTATAAATATACCCGTCTAGAGATTAAATGCATAAGTACATGGAGGCAGGACCTCACAGCAGAAGCATACTCCATAATGTGCATTATTATATGTATGTTATATGTAACGTGGTATTTTTCAATTATTGTATTTACCAACATCAAGAAGTCACAAGCAAAGAAAGACCACACCATGGTGCATGTTCACACAAGGAAAGTTTACTGGTCAAAAAATACGCGTTCAAAGCAACACAACAGCAGCTCAATATGAGACAGAGTTCCACTCTGTAGAGTGGGCTATCATTATGAAGCAGTTGGTTTTATTTTGTGGATTCAAGCTGCTCTTCATATTTTTGGCCACCAGATGTCACCAGAGAGGACTGTGCTGAAAAGCTTCGAGTAATGAACCGTTTTTCAATACAAGCTTCAATGCTTCAGAAAGCTTCATTTGGCCATCACTAGCGTTTATTTACAGTGAAACACCAGGTGAGAATATGTATGCAGTGTGGCGGGGGAAAGGGTCCGGGGGAAACAGATTAATCTTATACAAGCTCCTCTCCTCGCCAGATTCAAAAACACACACGCTCGCTCGGGTCCAGGGCAGATCTACACACACGCAGAAAGATGTCCAGGTTAGGAACGATCTCAAACTCACAGATTCAGATTGTGATTCAGAGAGACTGACACTGATGGCTCAACGATCCAGTGAAAGACACAGGTCCGCCATCATAAATACTGCTCCAATCAGCTGGGATCGGCTGCAGGTGTGACGGTGAGCACAGGTGCGTGGGCCAGGGGCGGGAGCCCCTGGGGAGGGGGGAGAAAACAAACAAAACAAAAACAGCCGAGACCTCAAATGGACTGATAAAGTTGGGGGAGAGCTTCTTGGATTCTACCTGAACAGGAACAAAGTGTGTGGAAGCCCATAGCCGTAGTCAGGCGCTGGCATCCGGCGGCGATCCGCGATCTATTTGTTTTGGTCCTGGGTGCGGAGCAACTCTGCCTGAGTGGCCTGCCACACCCAGAATAAATACACACAGGAGGTGTTCACAGCTGACAAAAATTAGCATAATGACACCAACAAGTGAAACTAAAACAACAAGACCTCTTTAAAATAAAACAGGAAAAATAACAGGACGCAGACATGATACAAGCTTGACAACACAGGAAACGTGACAGATTAATGCACGCAGATTCAACATGACGAACCAAAGAGGAAGACTGAAACACCGGCATACTGAAAGTAAAACACTGAGGACAGCACCAGTGTTGGGTGTAACGCGTTACTAAGTAGTGCGTTACTGTAATTAAATTACTTTTCCACTGAAAAAGTAGAGTAACTAATTACTGTTCATTTTTAGCTATTTTAATTACAGTTACTTACAATGTGCTTGCGTTACATTGTAAAATAACTAAACTCGCTGAAAATCATTATTTAATTTCAATAATTTATCTTCTAAAGGTAAAAATAAACTCTGCAGCTTTAACATCGCTGTAGTGCAGCTGCACGTTATTTCGTGCCAGTTTGCTGCATAGTCGTATTCTACAGCGGAAGATGTCGGACTCGGCTGAAGCGAGGGCCTGTTTTATGAAATGGAAATATTCCCGTCACTTCACTTTTCTAAAACAAGCAGACAAGAACATTACAGTAATATGTAAGCTATGTCCTGGGGAGAAAAAACTATCGGCTGCTGTTAATGGCGCGAGTAATCTACTGAAGCACCTGACACGGCAGCACAGACAAAGCCTTCTGAGTGATCCTTGTTCATCATCCATGGATAACACCGCAGCAACTCCTGCTAAGCAGACAAAACTTGATTTTACTTCAGCAGCACAGAAAGTGTCTGAAGGTGAGCTTAAGAAAAAAATGACTGCAGGCTACGTTGTGGAGGAGATGCTACCGCTGCGTGCTGTAGAGTCTCCGTCTTTAAAAAAAATTATTTATTATTTAAAGAGTTTAGTTTCTATTGTTTGCCCACTCAAGGTTTATAGGGATTTTAAAAAGTATTTAGTTAAATTACTTATTGAGTAATTAAGTTACTTTTCAGACACAGTAATTAGATAAGTATTTTAAATACAATATTGATTAAGTAATTAGTAATTAATTACTTTTTTTAAAGTAACTTACCCAACACTGGACAGGACAGACCAATTAATACAGTGAATAGGAACAGATAAGTTCACTGGGTGAATGGGTTAAATGCAGAGAGGAATTTCCCCACGGGGATCAATAAAGTATATATTATTATATGTTTTTAAAAAGAAAACTTTGATTTTGCCACCCTGAGAAAGTTTGTCTAGGTCTGCCCCTGTGAAAGAGGGGAAGAGAGAAAGATGGCAGCTTGGTCAGCACTAGTGGCCTCTATAAGGTGTGCAAATGTATTTGGGTCTTAAGCCCCGCCCCTCAAGCGCGCTCTGGATGCCAAAACAGTGCCACCAAATTGTAAACAAAAAAAAACAATTATGTAAGTGTGAAAACTTAGTTGTAAATAACGTATTTGTTTTAACGTCTATATTTACAGTTTCAATTAATCTATTTTCACTATCATTTCTCTTTTCAGTTTCATTTTAAGCTGGCATTGTTTTAACTCCATACCTGTGGGACATGACTGTGAAACGTTAGCAGCACCTCAGCAGACACACAGTTTCTGCTCTCTCTGCTGGCTCACTGTGAGGTTTACATCAGTTATTACCACAGAGAGGTTATTACCACAGAGAGCAGAGGATGACCTGTAGCCTTACCTGCATGCTGTGCCACATTATCTGCATGCTGTGCCACATTATCAGCTCCTCCATAACTCTGCAGGATCCCAAACAGCAGCACTTCTTCTGTTCCTGCATGAATGAGCCCAAACTTACAGACACATGGCGCCTCCTGCTGCACGGAGAGTGCATTAACAACAAAGACTTGCTAAGAGCCTGAAAGAATGAACTGGATTTCTTTTACTTCTTGAAACCTCGTTTTGTTTCAGGTTCTTAAGACGAGCACATGTCACATGACTGAGGCCCTGCACGGACATCAAGATTATCTGTAATTCACAGGCTCAAAGGAAATATGTACAACATCAGTGTGTGTTTGCCCTGTTTGACTGAACGGACATTATAATGTCTCAGGAAACTGTGTGTGTGAGATTTCAGCATGGCTTCATCAGAAACTCTGTGTAACAGCAGTGAGCCTTAAAAGAGGCTGCCAGCATTAACTGTAGTGATCTGTCCTAATGAAAGTCGGAGGGTGACTGATGGACATGCATCAGATGTCTCTGATGTCTCGAATGTCTCGGATGACCATGCAGGCCCATAGCTGTCCATAATAACACTACCTCAGCAGTGTGATGGGAGCGTCTCTTCAGATTTGTGATATTTGAAAGCCTTACATCCCAAACTAAAGAGGACAAACCTACAATGTTAAAAATCTGATCTATGCTGTCCAGCATCAATGTAAGAACCCCACCCAGGTCAGTCAGCAGCTGGAGGACAAGCAAGTCTACTTCTGGCACCGCCCGCAACGTCAGCCAATCACAGGTGCATTATGGGACAGTGAAGAGTCACAGCTGTAAACTGTAGCTTTAATGAACTTACAAAATAAAACTAAAACTAATGAAATATAAGAGAATGAGCAAAGACGGAGGACGTCATCATGTGGGGTTTACAGCATGGAGAAACAAATCTTTACACTTTCTAAGTTAGAGTCAGACAGCGCTGATGGAGGTTTGTGTTCATTTATGAATAAATGTTCTTCTCCGTCACATTTAGATGGAACCTTAAAAACATGGAGCAGGGATGAGGACAACAGTCTCTTTGAGGATCAGTCAGGTTAATCAGGAACAGATGCTTTTATTTCAAATATCAACACAGGATTCAGTTATATATAAAGACTGTACAGTCAGTGTGTGTCTCAGTCACATTTAAATCAGCATGTTGTAATGTTACAGGACGAGTCAGAGGGGGCGCTGTGGAGACAGGCTGTGATCTCCCCAGTCTGTGTGGGATCACCCACAGAAACCAGTCATGTCACAGCTCAGCATTCACTGTGGTGGAGGTCAGGGACTACTGTATGCAGTGATGCTCTTATACTGGTCTTATACTGGCCAGGGAGTTGTTCTCCTGTACAGCCTGGAGCTGGGACCATGAGGTTAAACCAAAGGTTACAGAACCAGGAGGTCCTGGAATCCAACATCATCCCACATGTTGGACCCTCAGTGTCACCATCTGAGAGCCAGATCGTTGGGAGATGAGAGGAGTCTGGACCAGTGCAGACACTGATAACTGAGTGAGTTTATTTACAGTGGAAGGTGAAACACAAAGAAAAGCAGAGCATGGCAGGGAACTAAACTAACAAACCCTAAACTGGGAGCAGCTACAAGATAATACAAAGGAACAAAAAACCTGTGACTAGAAACCTGGAACATGAAAACCTGAGACAGGAAACATGGAACAAGAAAATCAGCAAGAAGACACACAAGACCTGGAGAAGTCCAACAGGAGACACAGACAAACCAGCAACACAGAGAAGCAGACACAGGGCTTAAATACACAGAGGGATAACAAGGGAATGAGACACACGCACAGCTGGGAGTAATCAGACATGACGAGACCAAGGGGAAGTAAAACTGAAAACACCAACAGAGAACACAGACTGTCAAAGTAAAACAGGAAACACAGAGACGTGGACTTGACATGGCAGACAGAGCAAACATGGAACAGAGACAGAAACCAAAAAGAACTGTAAACAACACTGAAACCAAGAGACTAGAAATGTTAACTAATGAACTCAAAGATTATATCATGATTCAAAATACAAAACACTGGGTCACCGACAGTCAGCTGTGGGGCTCAAATCCTTCCTTCACCATCACACATTTGATAAATGTTGTCATTAAACTTCTCTTACTTTTGCTGTTTTGCTTCCACCACGATAAAATCACACTTCATGCACATTATTTATTCACTTATTACCCACCAGTCTACCGTTGTTTACAGTGCTGTCTTTGTTTTTTTTTTTTATTTAAATGACCTCGGACAAGAATATACTGAAGAAATGTAAACTTTTTTAAAATTATGCAAAATTGAAGATTATTTTTTAGGGTTATCTGCTATAAAAAGCCAGGGCAGGAAAATCTCCTTCATGTCTTTCTGTTTTATCCTCAGTTACTTTCACACAAAGGCATCTGCTGTGATGTTCACACCTCTGATGAAGTCTCACATGTATCAGTGCTGATAAATGATCAGAATTATAATATTTCTGACTGTCTGAGGAAAATTGAATCGAATCAGGACTTTGAGAACCGGAATCAAATTGATTATAGAAATCAGTGATGATACCCAGCCCTAGTGAGCAGCCTAGGCCTGACAGAAGTGGATGTAGCTGTGGGTAATAAGAAAAGACGAACGATTGATAACTCTTTTGTTAAGTTAAGGACTGATCCATCTGAAATTCATAGCCAGCTCTGACACGGTGTCATCAATCTTTGAATGCTGAAAAAACAGCAGTGTATCCAGGAAACACATTATATGCTGCAATAAATGCACTGCCCAAGTGTCCCCTCTCCCCACTGCCTTTCAGCAGCAGGCAGCAGCAAGCAGGTCGTCAGAGGAGCCAAGATGATGATTAAGTTTAATATTGCCTACAGTAAATAAAGAACTTTGTGTTGACAAGATTGTTAGTTAATCATTTACAAATCAATATTGTCTGTATGAACAGCAATTTCACCCCTTAAAAGTGCACATGTAAAACTGCGGTGTTAAGCGATGCGGCTGAAAAATTTGGGTGCGCCTAGCATTCGTGCTGGTGCGCCGAAGAAAATAAGTTACGTGCACCAGTGCAACCGTGGCAACAAGTTGGTCTACAGCCCTGTGGGGGGACACTCCCACAGGGTTTAAATCTGGGACTCTCCACCATTTGACCCTAGAACTGAAGAAACTTCTCGGATCAGAGGTGAAACATCTTCAAGCAACTCAAAGAAGTCCAGACGCTTTTCTTTCCAAGCTCCTTGGTTGTATAAAGTGCTCTGAGTGCTCAGACTGATATAAGAACCAGTCTGTTTGTCTGTCAGCTTTCACACTGGAGTTTCTCCTGCACACTTTGTTCTACAGAAACTGTTCTGGTATCCAAACGTGCAGCTTTTTAAGACTACACCACTATTACTGTTCATTCTGTAGCTTTTAAACTTTTTAAAATATTTAACTTATTACTTTTATTTCCATTCCAATGAATGGAGAAATCTTTAAATCCTCTTTACACCCACCTTACTTTGTAACCTCAGTAGTTCAGCATACTTACATACAGTTGGCACTAATAGGGATCATTTCTGTAGCAGAACAGGAAAATGACCTGTGATTAGATTCATACATGACCTGCAGATTGTTGGTCTGCTGAACAGGTTTCATGTGAGGAAGGTTCACTCACATTAACACCTGTGGTTAAACATGTGTAGGTCCTCAGCTCCATCAGTATCTATGACACCACCTTGGTCATATAATCAATAATAAATTTATGTTAGTCAGGATTTTCAGCTGATGGGCGGAGTCAGCAGTCTGCTTTGCACGAACACGCAGGATCCAACATGGACGAGACTCACACTCCGCTTTTATAAGGAATTTATTTCAATATTTCAAGAGTTTCATTTATAACTAATTCATGTCATTATACAACGAGCCGCTCATCATACCATCTCAACTCTGTGTGTGTCTGTGTGTCTGTGTGAGTGTGTGTGTGTGTATTACACTGAGGATCTGGTCTCCCTTGCGGAGCTCCCCGCTCAGGTCTGCTGGGCCTCCTGCGAGGATGAAGGAGATGAAGATGCCCTCTCCGTCCTCTCCGCCCACGATGTTGAAGCCCAGGCCGGTGGAGCCACGCTGCACGCACACCCTGCGAGGCTCCCTCGAGTACTCGTCCTCTCCCATCATGCCGCGGGGGATCGGGGAGTATCGTCGCAGCGACGGAGGAGGAAGGGCTTGTGGGTAATCACACATGTAGTCCGGCTCCATGTAGGCTGCAGAGAGGACGGAAGAGTCAGCAGCTGATCTCTGACATCTGGATCAGGGTCACGGGTCTCACATCTGGATCAGGGACACGGGTCTCACATCTGGATCAGGGACACGGGTCTCACATCTGGACCAGGGACACGGGTCTCACATCTGGATCAGGGACACGGGTCTCACATCTGGACCAGGGACACGGGTCTCACATCTGGATCAGGGACACGGGTCTAACATCTGGAACAGTGACACGGGTCTCACATCTGGATCAGGGTCACAGGTCTAACATCTGGAACAGTGACAGGGCTAACATCTGGATCAGGGACACGGGTCTCACATCTGGATCAGGGTCACAGGTCTCACATCTGGATCAGGGACACGGGTCTAACATCTGGATCAGGGTCACAGGTCTCACATCTGGATCAGGGACACGGGTCTAACATCTGGATCAGGGTCACAGGTCTCACATCTGGATCAGAGTCACAGGTCTAACATCTGGAACAGTGACAGGGCTAACATCTGGATCAGGATCACAGGTTTAACTGGTTGCTGACTGTGTTTGACACATTATTCTGGATTAATCTGTTATGGATGATAATCTTATCCATAGCAAAGCAAACATGCTGGACTTTCCTCTGAGTCTTGAGTTCACCTGCATCAGGATCAAAGCCTGATAGGATCAAACATTCCTGAAGGAAAACCTCATTAAACTCATTTTAAAGCCTGACTGTGTCCTGGTTTCATCCTCTGAGGAGTTTAGAATTAATCTGAGCTGAAGGTGCACATCTGTCCTCTGGGTGGCGCTGCAGGGAAACTAAAGTCATCATTCAGAGTGAACTCACATCTGTACAGATGACTGATATGCAGCACTGTTTATAGTACTATTTATGGTATTATTCACAATATTACTGTAGTATTACCACTGTAATAAACATGTCAGCAGGTGTAGTCAGTGTGATGCTGTACAGGTGTACTTACAGCTGGTCAGGTCGGGGGGGCTGTATCTGTATGTATCTGTGTGTGTGTGTGTGTGTGTGTGTGTGTTACACTGAGGATCTGTGTGTGTGTGTGTGTGTGTGTGTGTGTATTACACTGAGGATCTGTGTGTGTGTGTGTGTTACACTGAGGATCTGTGTGTGTGTGTTTGTGTGTGTGTGTATTACACTGAGGATCTGTGTGTGTGTGTGTGTGTTACACTGAGGATCTGTGTGTGTGTGTGTTACACTGAGGATCTGTGTGTGTGTGTGTGTGTGTGTGTGTGTTACACTGAGGATCTGTGTGTGTGTGTGTTACACTGAGGATCTGTGTGTGTGTGTGTGTGTGTTACACTGAGGATCTGTGTGTGTGTGTGTGTGTTACACTGAGGATCTGTGTGTGTGTGTGTTACACTGAGGATCTGTGTGTGTGTGTGTGTGTGTTACACTGAGGATCTGTGTGTGTGTGTGTGTGTGTTACACTGAGGATCTGTGTGTGTTTGTGTGTATTACACTGAGGATCTGTGTGTGTGTGTTTGTGTGTGTGTGTGTGTGTGTGTGTTTGTGTGTATTACACTGAGGATCTGGTCTCCCTTGCGGAGCTCCCCGCTCAGGTCTGCTGGGCCTCCTGCGAGGATGAAGGAGATGAAGATGCCCTCTCCGTCCTCTCCGCCCACGATGTTGAAGCCCAGGCCGGTGGAGCCGCGCTGCACGCACACCCTGCGGGGCTCCCTCGAGTACTCGTCCTCTCCCATCATGCCGCGGGGGATCGGGGAGTATCGTCGCGGTGACGGAGGAGGAAGGGCTTGTGGGTAATCGCACATGTAGTCCGGCTCCATGTAGGCTGCAGAGAGGACGGAAGAGTCAGCAGCTGATCTCTGACATCTGGATCAGGGACAGATCTAACATCTGGATCAGGGACACGGGTCTAACATCTGGATCAGGGTCACAGGTTTAACATCTGGATCAGGGACACGGGTCTAACATCTGGATCAGGGTCACAGGTCTAACATCTGGATCAGGGACACGGGTCTAACATCTGGATCAGGGTCACAGGTCTAACATCTGGAACAGTGACAGGGCTAACATCTGGATCAGGATCACAGGTTTAACTGGTTGCTGACTGTGTTTGACACATTATTCTGGATTAATCTGTTATGGATGATAATCTTATCCATAGCAAAGCAAACATCCTGGACTTTCCTCTGAGCCTGAGTCTTGAGTTCACCTGCATCAGGATCAAAGCCTGATAGGATCAAACATTCCTGGAGGAAAACCTCATTAAAGTCATATTAAAGCCTGACTGTGTCCTGGTTTCATCCTCTGAGGAGTTTAGAATTAATCTGAGCTGAAGGTGCACATCTGTCCTCTGGGTGGCGCTGCAGGGAAACTAAAGTCATCATTCAGAGTGAACTCACATCTGTACAGACTGATATGCAGTACTGTTTATAGTACTATTTATGGTATTATTCACAATATTACTGTAGTATTACCAGTGTAATCAACCTGAGAGCAGGTGTGAGGAGGTGTACAGGTGTACTCACAGCTGGTCAGGTCGGGGGGGCTGTATCGATCAATTGGGTGGATGTACTGCGAGGTGGGCGTGGCCACCTTCAGGTAGACCACCTCTCCTGTGTTCTTCAGGGCCGACACGGCGTCTTCGTGCAGGACGTCCTCCAGAGACATGTGGTTGACCTGCCGGGGGGCGGAGTCTCACGTTAGACCACAGTCACATCAGTTTAGCGTGTCAAAGAGAACACGTGTGATGTCACGTACCGCCAGGATTTTGTCTCTGATCTGCAGCCGCCCGTCACGGTGTGCCGCCCCGCCCTCGATGATCTTGGTAACGTAGATGCTGTTGTCTCCAGGGACGTGCTGGTTCCCCACGCCGCCCGCTATACTGAAGCCCAGAC